>NC_041391.1:102485798-102584709 GCF_002162155.2 Triticum dicoccoides | reverse complement strand
GCCCCGTCGCCCTCCGCCGGAGCGCGCCTCCTCGCGCCCGATCTCCGCCTCCCCGCGCCCGATCTCCGCCGACCCCGGCCATCCCGTGCCGCCCCGCTCCTCCGCCCGGCCTCCGGTGCCGCCCGAGCTCGCCGGTGCTCCCCGCGCCGCCCGGCCCCATCGCTGCCTCTGCCGGCGCCGGATCCGGCGAGGTCCGGCTAGATCCGGCCGGCTCCATCCCGCTGGCGCCCTCTCCGGCCGTCTCCCTCCTCTCCGGCATCTTCTTCGGTGAAAGTCGTGCTGCCTCGAAGTCCGTGCCCACAGCCCCCAGATCCAGATCCAAAACGAGGTTGACTTTGTTTTTCCACTGTCCTGAAATATTTGCATTTTGGACCCCTGTTCATCGCATCATATCGCTAGCATATAGCTCCGTTTCATGCGTGTGATATATCAAAGTTTTCACTGAGAGATGCTCTACATTTCATTCCATTGTGCCATGCTTGTCTGAGTTTGTCTTGATGCCCTAATCATCGTTGCAAGAGTGCTATATGATGTTAACTGTTGTCTGTTAACAGAAATTGATGATTTGTTATTTTTCTTGCATTTGATGTGGGCATCCTATGAGCATGAGCTCTACATGTGTTTTGTACTACATCATGCCTTCTTTATATAGGTGCAATCCATGTATTTTTGTGAGTCTTTTCCTGAGTACATCAAGCTTGTTAAGTAGGGTACTTGCTGTTGCTGATTTGTTTGGCTGAATCTGCTATATCATGATGCTATGTAAACCTCCTGCTACAAGTCATTCTATGCATAATCTTGATATGTTCATTACGAATGTTTTGTTACACATGTCATGCTCTATCAATACATGCCCCTGTTTTTATTTATAGCTTGCTGTAGTTTATTGTTATCTTGCTCCAAAGTTGCTAAATAATGTTGCTGTCAGCCTGTTAACATGAAGCTCAGTTTTGCCATGTGTTTTGCTAGTGATCCATGCACCCTATGAACTTGCTCTTGCCATTCTTAGCTTCATAAAAATGTATTCTTACTTTTGGTCACCTTTTCATGCCATGAAATGCTCTGTAGTGAGCGGTACAAGCTCACCAACTTGCCTACTTATCGTTGTTCCTGCCGTGCCCTGTTTGCTGAATCTGGTAATGAAATTTCTATGTTTACATGGGTGCCATCATATCTTCTGGTCCTTTTTGTCTCATGGTCAGTAAAGAACTTTTGTTAAATGATTTTAGTAGATTAATTCCACGCCCTATTTTGCTCTGATAAGTTCCAGTAGCATGTTGTTTGATAGCTCTAAACATTGCAACCTGATGTTATTTCTGCAAAGTCTGAAACTGTTATTATTTGCAATTTTGCCATGTCTTTTTGAGCATGTTCTATTGATTTATGGAGATAGCTCAGTGTTCATGTTCTGTTATGCTTTACGTGTACATCATGCCCATGCCTTTAGTTTTTGTGTTGAGGTGCTGTAGCATATTGTTTTGATGCTTGCTAGATGCCTAGTTGCTGTTTTGGACAGCTTGTCCTTTAAATTTGTATAGAGTGTATGTGTTGAAGCGTTGCTCCGTTTTGAGTGTGCTCTATATGAAACTTGCTTGATTTTGTATGAAGTTTCATATTATCATGTTGCATCTTTTTTTTGAGGTGTTTGCTTGATGTTTGTATGCATTTTGCATCAATGCCATGTTTAACTTGCTTTGCCCATATCTTCTAGGCGGTAGCTCCGAATTAAATGAACTTTATATGTAACTTGACTAGAATCTCGTGTAGATCATCTTGGTGCATCTTTACTTTCTGTTTAACAACTTGAACATGAGGTTTATTCAGATCTGGACCAATTTCGAAATTTGCATATGAGGACTTACCGGAATTGTTATATGTTGTTTCCGGCCTCATTTAAACTTGCTTTGATGTGTTGCTCTTGTATGCATCATCTCTTGTCATGAGTAGCTTCATGTAGCCTTGTAATGCATCATACTTGGTTGAGCATCATGGATTGTTCATGTGTGGTGTGTTTACCATGTTGTGCGCTTCTCTCGATAGTTCTCGTTTCGTTGCGATCGTGAGGATTCGTTCGTCTACGCTTGGTTCGTCTTCGTGCCTTCATCTTCTTCATGGATTCGTTCTTCTTCCTAGCGGGATTTCAGGCAAGATGACCGTCACCTTGGATCTCACTACTATCATTGCTATGCTAGTTTCTTCGTTCTATCGCTTTGCTGTGCTACCTATCACTTGCTCTTCAAGCCTCCCAAATTGCCATGTCATCCTCTAACCTTTTTCACCCTTCCTAGCAAACCATTGTTTGGCTATGTTACCGCTTTGCTCAGCCCCTCTTATAGCGTTGTTAGTTGCAGGTGAAGTTGAAGATTGCCACATGGTGGACAGGTTCATGTTGGGATATCACAATATCTCTTATTTAATTAATGCATCTATATACTTGGTAAAGGGTGGAAGGGTCGGCCATATGCCTGGCTTTTTGTTCCACTCTTGCCGCCCAAGTTTCCGTCATACCGGTGTTATGTTCCGGATTTTGCGTTCCTTACGCGGTTGGGTGATTTATGGGACCCACTTGACAGTTCGCTTTGAATAAAACTCCTCCAGCAAGGCCCAACCTTGGTTTTACCATTTGCCTCACCTAGCCCTTTTTCCCTTGGGTTTCCGGAGCCCGAGGGTCATCTTTATTTTAGCCCCCCCGGGCCAGTGCTCCTTCGAGTGTTGGTCCGAACCGAGCTGCCTGCGGGGCCACCTGGGGGAACTCGAAGTCTGGTTTTACTCGTAGCTACTCTCATCTGGTGTTGCCCTGAGAACGAGATATATGCAGCTCCTATTGGGATTTGTCGGCACATCGGGCGCCTTTGCTGGTCTTGTTTTACCATTGTCAAAATGTCTTGTAAACCGGGATTCCGAGACTGATCGGGTCTTCCCAGGAGAAGGAATATCCTTCGTTGACTGCAAGAGCTTATAATGGTCTAAGTTGGGACACCCCTGTAGGGTATAATCTTTCGAAAGTCGTGGCCGTGGTTATGGGCAGATGGGAATTTGTTAATGTCCGGTTGTAGATAACTTGACACCTGATTCGAATTAAAACGCATCAACCGCGTGTGTAGCCGTGATGGTCTCTTTTCGGTGGAGTCCGGGAAGTGAACACGGTTTTGGGTTATGTTTGATGTAAGTAGAAGTTCAGGATCACTTCTTGATCATTGCTAGCTTCACGACCGTTCCGTTTGTTCTCTTCTCGCTCTTATTTGCGTATGTTAGCCACCATATTGTTGGGGAACATAGCAGAAATTCAAAATTTTCCTACGTGTCACCAAGATCTATCTATGGAGAAACCAACAACGAGGGGAAGGAGAGTGCATCTACATACCCATGTAGATCGCTAAGAGGAAGCGTTCAAGAGAACGGGGTTGAAGGAGTCGTACTCGTCATGATACAAATCACCGGAGATCCTAGTGCCGAATGGACGACACCTCCGCGTTCAACAGACGTACAACCCGGTGATGTCTCCCATGCCTTGATCTAGCAAGGAGAGAGGGAGAGGTTTAGGAAGACTCCATCCAGCAGGAGCACGACGGTGTGGTGGTGGTGGAGGAGCATGGCAATCCTGCAGGGCTTCGCCAAGCACCGCGGGAGAGGAGGAGGACTTGGGAGAGGGGGAGGGCTGCGCCAGAACTTTTTTGCAAAGCTCCCATGCGCCTCCCCACTATATATAGGGGTGGAGGGGGCTGGTTCCTTGCCCTCCAAGTCCATTGGGGCGTTGGCAAAGGTGGGAGGAAAGAAATCCCATCATTTCCTTCCCCGCCGATTGTTATCCCCCTTTTTAGGGATCTTGATCTTATCCCTTCGGGATATGATCTTATTCCTTCTAAGCGGGAATCTTGGTGCGCCTTGACCAGGGGTGTGGGGCCTTGCCCCCACTACCCACGTTCATGTGGGTCCCCCCATGCAGTTGGGCCCCACTCCGGAACCTTCTAGAACCTTCCCGGTACAATACCGAAAATTCCCGAACATTTTCCGGTGGCCAAAATAGGACTTCCCATATATAAATCTTTACCTCCGGACCATTCCGAAACTCCTCGTGACGTCCGGGATCTCATCCGGGACTCCGAACAACATTTGGCAACCACATACAAACTTCCTTTATAACCCTAGCATCATCGAACCTTAAGTGTGTAGACCCTACGGGTTCGGGAACCATGCAGACATGACCGAGACATTCTACGGTCAATAACCAACAGCGGGATCTGGATACCCATGTTGGCTCCCACATGTTCCACGATGATCTCATCGGATGAACCATGATGTCAAGGACTCAATCGATCCCGTATACAATTCCCTTTGTCTAACGGTATTGTACTTGCCCGAGATTCGATCGTCGGTATACCGATACCTTGTTCAATCTCGTTACCGGCAAGTCTCTTTACTCGTTCCGTAACACATCATCCCGCGATCAACTCTTTGATCACATTGTGCACATTATGATGATGTCCTACCGAGTGGGCCCAGAGATACCTCTCCGTCACACGGAGTGACAAATCCCAGTCTTGATTCGTGCCAACCCAACAGACACTTTCGGAGATACCTGTAGTGCACCTTTATAGCCACCCAGTTACGTTGTGACGTTTGGTACACCCAAAGCATTCCTACGATATCCGGGAGTTTCACAATCTCATGGTCTAAGGAAAAGATACTTGACATTAGAAAAGCTTTAGCATACGAACTACACGATCTTTGTGCTAGGCTTAGGATTGGGTCTTGTCCATCACATCATTCTCCTAATGATGTGATCCCGTTACAACGACATCCAATGTCCATGGTCAGGAAATGGTAACCATCTATTGATCAACGAGCTAGTCAACTAGAGGCTTACTAGGGACATGGTGTTGTCTATGTACCCACGCATGTATCTGAGTTTCCTGTCAATACAATTATAGCATGGATAATAAATGATTATCATGAACAAGGAAATATAATAATAACTAATTTATTATTGCCTCTAGGGCATATTTCCAACAGTCTCCCACTTGCACTAGAGTCAATAATCTAGTTCACATCGCCATGTGATTAACACTCACAGGTCACATCGCCATGTGACCAACATCCAAAGAGTTTACTAGTGTCACTAAACTAGTTCACATCACCATGTGATTAAGACTCAATGAGTTCTGGGGTTTGATCATGTTTTGCTTGTGAGAGAGGTTTTAGTCAACGGGTCTGCAACATTCAGATTCGTATGTACTTCGCAAATCTCTAGGTCATATTGTAAATGCTGCTTCCACGCTCCACTTGGAGCTATTCCAAATGGTTGCTCCACTATACGTATCCGGTTTGCTACTCAAAGTCATTTGAATAGGTGTTAAAGCTTGCATCGACGTAACCCTTTACGTCGAACTCTTTATCACCTCCATAATCGAGAAACATATCCTTATTCCTCTAAGGATAACTTTGACCGCTATCTGGTGCTCTACTCCTTGATCACCTTTGTACCCTCTTGCCAGATATGTAGCAAGGCACACATCAGGTGCGGTACACAGCATAGATACTGTAGAGCCTACGTCTAAAGCATAGGGGACGACCTTCGTCCTTTCTCTCTATTCTGCTGTGGTCGAGCTTTAAGTCTTAACTTCGTACCTCAGATCTCAGGCCAGAACTCCTTCTTTGACTGATCCATCTTGAACACCTTCAAGATCACGTCAAGGTATGTGCTCATTTGAAAGTACCATTTAGCATTTTTTGATCTATCCTCATAGATCTTGATGCTCAATGTTCAAGTAGCTTAATCCAGGTTTTCTATTGAAAAACACCTTTCAAATAACCCTATATGCTTTCCAGAAATTCTACATCATTTCTGATCAACAATACGTCAACAACATATACTCATCAGAAATTCTATAGTGCTCCCACTGACTTCTTTGGAAATACAAGTTTCTCATGAACTTTGTATAAACCCAAAATCTTTGATCATCTCATCAAAGCGCACATTCCAACTCCGAGATGCTTACTCCAGTCCTTAGAAGGATCGCTGGAGCCAGCATACCTTTTAGCATCCTTAGGATCGACAAAACTTTTCTGATTGTATCACATACAACCTTTCCTTACGAAAACTGGTAAGGAAACTCATCTTGACATCCATCTGCTAGATTTCATAAATGCAGCTAATGCTAACATGATTCCCACGGACTTAAGCATCGCTACGGATGAGAAAATATCATCGTAGTCAACTCCTTGAACTTGTGAAAAACTCTTCGCCACAAGTCGAGCTTCATAGATGGTGACATTACTGTCCACGTCCGTCTTCTTCTTAAAGATCCATTTATCTCAATGGCTTGCCGATCGTTGGGCAAGTCCACCAAAGTCCATGCTTTGTTCTGATACATGGATCCTATCTCGGATTTCATGGCTTATAACCATTTGTTGGAATTTTGGCCCACCATCGCTTCTCTATAGCTCGTAGGTTCATTGTTGTCTAGCAACATGACCTTCAAGACAGGATTACTGTACCACTCTAAAGTAGTACGCATCCTTGTCACCCTACGAGGTACGGTAGTGACTTGATCCAAAAACTTCATGATCACTATCATAAGCTTCTACTTCAATTGGTGTAGGCGCCACAGGAACAACTTCCTGTGCCCTGCTACATACTTGTTGAAGTGACGGTTCAATAACCTCATCAAGTCTCCACCATCCTCCCACTCAATTTTCGAGACAAACCTTTCCTCGAGAAAGGACCCGATTCAAGAAACAATCCATATTGCTTTCGGATCTGAATTAGGAGGTATACCCAACTGTTTTGGGTGTCCTATGAAGATGCATTTTATCCGCTTTGGGTTCGAGCTTATCAACATGAAACCTTTTCACATAAGCGTCGCAGCCCCAAACTTTTAAGAAATGACAACTTAGGTTTCTCCAAACCATAGTTCAAACGGTGTCGTCTCAACGGAATTACGTGGTGCCCTATTTTAAAGTGAATGCGGTTGTCTCTAATGCCTAACCCATGAACGATAGTGGTAATTCGATAAGAGACATCATGGTATGCACCATATCCAATAGGGTGCAACTATGAAGTTCAGACACACCATCACACTATGGTGTTCCAGGCGGTATTAATTGTGAAAAAATTTCCACAATGTCTTAATTGCGTGCAAAAGCTCGTAACTCAGATACTCATATCTATGATCATATCATAGACATTTTATCCTCTTGTCACGATGATCTTCAACTTCACTCTAAAATTACTTGAACCATTCAATAATTCAGACTTATGTTTCATCAAGTAAATATACTTAGTATCTACTCAAATCATCTGTGAAGTAAGAACATAACGATATCCACTGCGTGCCTTAGCACTTATTGGACTGCACACATCAAAATGTATTACTTCCAACAAGTTGCTATCTTGTTCCATCTTACTGAAAACGAGGCTTTTCAGTCATCTTGCCCATGTGGTATGATTTGCATATCTCAAGTGATTCAAAATCAAGTGAGTCCAAACGATCCATCTGCATGGAGTTTCTTCATGCGTATACACCAATAGACATGGTTCGCATGTCTCAAACTTTTCAAAAACGAGTGAGTCCAAAGGTCCATCAACATGGAGCTTCTTCATGTGTTTTACACCAATACGACTTACATGGCAGTGCCACAAGTAAGTGGTACTATCATTACTATCTTATATCTTTTGGCATGAAAATGTGTATCACTATGATTGAGATTCAATAAACCATTCCTATTAGGTGCAATACCATTGAAGGTATTATTCAAATAAATAGAGTAACCATTATTCTCCTTAAATGAATAACCGTATTGCGATAGACATAATCCAATCATGTCTATGCTCAACGCAAACACCAAATGACAATTATTCAGGTTTAATACTAATCTTAATGGTAGAGGGAGCGTGCGATGTTTGATTACATCAAAATTGGAAACACTTCCAACACATATCGTCAGCTCTCCTTTAGCTAGTCTCCGTTTATTCCGTAGCTCTTTTATTCCGAGTTACTAACACTTAGCAACCGAACCGGTATCTTAATACCCTGGTGCTACTAGGAGTACTAGTAAAGTACACCTTAACATAATGTATATCCAATATACTTCTATCGACCTTGCCAGCCTTCTCATCTACCAAGTATCTAGGGATAATAAACGATTATCATGAACAAGGAAATATAATAATAACTAATTTATTATTGCCTCTAGGGCATATTTCCAACACATACTTGCTTAGCCGCTGCTGCAACCTCACCACTTTACCCCTTCCTTTCCCATTAAGCTTCGCTAGTCTTGATACCCATGGTAATGGGATTGCTAAGTCCTCGTGGCTCACAGTTTACTACAACAACAGTTGCAGGTACAGGTTATGCGATGATCTTGACGCGAGAGCGATGTTTGCTTGTTTTTGGAGTTCTTCTTCTGCTTGTTCTTCGAGTAGGGGATAGGTTCCAGGTCGGCAGCCTGGGCTAGCAGGGTGGATGTCGTTTAAATTTTTGATTGTGTTTCATCCATAGTCGGATGGTGCTCTTATGTAAGATGATGTTGTATTCGTGTGGCATTGTATGCCTCTTGTATGTATCCCCATCTATTATGTAATGTTGATGTAATGATATCCACCTTGCAAAAGCGTTTGAATATGTGGTTCTATCCTTGGTGGGACCTTCGAGTCTCTTTAGGATAGTGTCGCATATTGGGCGTGACAAGTTGGTATCAGAGCCTCGACCGACCCTAGGAGCCCCCTTGATTTATCGTGTAGTTTGGTCGTTGTCGAGTCTAGAAGAAAACTGTTTTCTGAGTCTAGTTATATCAGAGAGTAGGAATTCTTTTTACTCCTCAGCCCCTTCGTCGCTCTGGTCAGGAATCTTGACGTAGGTGTTTTGAACTACTCCTCTTCCCCTTCAAATTTTGCTTTAGGATCGCACAGTTGGTTTTTTTCGATCGTTGTTCTTCAGCTCCTTGCATCTGGTGTATTTCTCGTCAAGTCAATTCGACCCTCTCCATTTTCGTAAGTTCAATCCTCAGTTGTTTTCTTTTTCCCACCCTCCCACCCCTTTTTCTCCTTGGAGCCGGATTCCGTAATCGAGTATCCATCCTACTTGTGCGAAGTCTTTGCTTTCTTTCCTCAATGATTTCAACCGGTGTTTTCCCTTCAAGTTATTCGTAGCTTCCCCCTTCCAAGTTGCCTTTGTTTTCCGCCCTCCCACCCTCTTCTTCCCGGAGCTTGAGTCTGTTTAGACCATCAATTTCATCCGTGTGGAGCCTCTTCAGTATTTCCTCAATTATTTCAACCGATGAATTCTCTTTTGTTTGACATTCTTCATCTCTTTTTTCTTCTCCGGTGGACTCAATTCAAGTTTTTCGGGTTGATCACATTCTTTTCCTTGGATCAAGTGTTCTTCTTGCTTGTTTGCCTCTCGCCAGTTTATCCTTCTGGAGTGCTCAAGACATCTCAGGAGATTCGTCTGTGTTTGAATTATTTCAAGGTTGCACCTCATAAAAATATTTCAATTGTTCTGGTGCATCATCTATCTCTTCAACATCCCTTTCCAACGGTGTTTTTCTCTTCAGTGGGCCCTAACCCACAGATATTTTCCCAGGATCTTACCTGACTCTTCTAATTCTCCCGGAGTTATTCTCAAATTCTTTCCAAATGTGACGTAAGAATGGATCCCACCAGTTAGATGGCTTTCCAAGATCGATTTCAAATCATTTTCATTGTTGGCTCAACCTTTTTGCTTTCCATTATCCTGGAGTATCTCAGTAATTTTCGTGGTGTTTTCCTTCGTCATTTGAAGACCGAAGAAGAGTTTTCCTCTAAATCTTGTCCGTTCTCCCGGAGATTCGCGGTGCTAGCTCGATATCATCCTATCAAATTGTATCAATTGTGAAAATTCTTTTCAATCATTCGATGCATTTCGGGAGTTGCTTTCTCTCTTGACCATCCAGAGGTCATCATTTCCGAAGATTTCTTCGTTCTCAGTTTTCAGCTTCATTCTCTAAATTCTTGCCACTTCGTTTATCTCCATATTCTTCCGGTGATTCCTTCAAGTAGTCTTCAATCAGTTCACGATCTCTTCATGTCTCTTGTTTCCAAATTCCCTCAAGTATCTTCGTGCTTGCCCTAATTCTTAAAGGCGATTCCTTCTCTTCTCCTCGTTCGTTTTCATTTTCATGGTGGTTCGCTCAAGATTCTTTTTCTTTGATTATCATATTAATTCATTCGTTTTTTTTTCAATCCTACGGGTGGTTCATGAAGACCTTCTCAAGTTTGAGATATGTCATTTCTCATTCCTTTTCAAGAAGAATAAGTTGCATGCCAAATCTGGTTGTCATCAATTTAATTTGCCGAAGGATAAGCATACAATAAATCTTATTCTTATTTCCTTAAGGTGATTAATCCCTTCCTTCGGAGTTTGTTCTTGATGAATAAATTTCTTGTTCCAAGTGTTTTCATCTTTTCTTTTCCGGAGTACAAATTTCCTCGGCCATTTCGTCGGAACCTCCATCTAAATCACCGCAAGGCTTAATCTTATTCTTTCTTCCTTCATTCTATCTCATCATCCTTTTTTTGTTACCGGAGTTCTTCAGGGTGGTTCTTAATGATTTAATTGATTCTCCAAAGAGTTCATCAAGATTCTAATCGAAGGAGCTCAAGTATCCTTCTTCTTGCTTCTCGAGGTGCAATTAATTCTTTGTATTATTTTGAAATGGAGTTTTGCATTTCTTCTTTCTTCTCAGCTATTCAGACATTGGTTGTGGTATAATTTCACCTCAAGTTTTGAGTTGTTTTTGATAAGTCCACAACAAGCTTATTCTTTCGTTGTTGATTTTCTCAACAACTTCGTTCAACCCTTCCTTCTAAGTTCTTTTCATTCCATTCTTTCAATTCTTCCGGAGGCATTGCATTGTTAATCTCATCAAGTGCCATCCCATCTTGTGGAGTTCATCTTCTATTCCTTCCATCTTCAGCCGGAGTGCTGCCGAAATTCTATCATTCTTATTCCTTATCTATCTTGTTCTAACAGGGGTGGTTTCAGAATCTATCTTGTTTCTTGAGCTTTTCATTCTCGTCATTCTCATCGTTCCTCTATTCTTCTCGAGTGCTCTCGATTCTTTGCTTCTTCTCTTGAGTTCTTGTTTCACCTCATCCTCATCCCCCCCATCTCGGTCCTAAGATCTCGGGACGAGTTCTCTTGTTGGTGGAGGAGTGTTGTAACGCCCCGGATTCGTTGCGCCAGGTGTCCGCTAGTTATTCGCCGTTGTTGCCATGTCATTTTCTTGCGTGTTGCATTTTGTCATGTCATCATGTGCATTGCATTTTATACGTGTTCATGTCATGCATCCGAGCTTTTTCTCCGTTGTCCATTTTGCAATCCGGCACTGCTATATCCCCCGACACCCCCTTTTGCCTCTTTTCGTGTGTGGGTGTCAAACATTCCCGGAATGGACCGTGGTTTGCCAAGCAGCCTTGGTACACCACCGGTAGACCGCCTGTCAAGTTTCGTGCTATTTGGAGTCCGTTTGATACTCCAACGGTTAACCAAGTTAGCCCGAAACCCCCTCTTTTGTGCAGCCCAACACCCATCCAAAGTGGCCCACTAACCCATCCAAACCCTCTCCATGCTCTCTGTCGTTCGATCACGATCTTGTGGGCGAAAACCGCACTTCATTTGGACTCTCCTAGCTCCCTCTACCTATTTAAACACCCCCTCCCCCGAAATTCGCGGATGATTCCACCCTAACCCTAGCAAACCTTCTTCCTACGCGCGCCGGACACGTCCGCCCAGCGCCGGACACGTGCGCCACCGTCCCTCGGAGAATCGCCAGCCGCCACATCACCCGCGCGACCGCGCCGGCCCACGGAGCCCATCCGGGGGCCACGTGAGCCCGGTCTCCGCCGCCGCTCGGGCCGAACACCGGCGCCCGCCTGCCATGACAGCGCTGCCGCCCGCCGGGTGCCTCGCCGCTGCCGCCCTCTGCCGCCTCATCGCCGGAGCGTGCCGGCTCCTTCACCCATCGCACCACCGGCCGCCGCGGCTCCGCCGCCCCGTCGCCCTCCGCTGGAGCGCGCCTCCCCGCGCCCGATCTCCGCCGACCCCTGCCATCCCATGCCGCCCCGCTCCTCCACCCGGCCACCGGTGCCGCCCGAGCTCGCTGGTGCGCCCCGCGCCACCCGGCCCCGTCACCACCTCCGCCGGCGCCGGATCCCGTGAGGTCCGTCCAGATCTGGCCGGCTCCATCCCACTGGCGCCCTCTCCGGCCGTCTCCCTCCTCTCCGGTGTCTTCTCCGGCGAAAGTCCGGCCGCCTCGAAGTCCATGCCCAGGGCCCCCAGATCCAGATCCAAAACGAGGTTGACTTCGTTTTTCCACTGAGTCCTGAAATATTTGCATTTTGTGCCCCTATTCATCGCATCATATCTCCTGGCATATAGCTCCTTTTCGTGCGTGTGATATATCAAAATGTTCATTGAGAGATTATCTACATTTTATTCCATTGTCCATGATTGTTTGAGCTCATCTTCATGCCCTAATCATCGTTGCAGGAGTGCTATATGATGTTAACTGCTGTCTGTTAACAAAACTTGATGATTTGTTATTTTTGTTGCATTTGATGTGTGCATCCTATGAGCATGAGCTCTACATGTGTTTTATACTACATCATGCCTTCTTTACAAAGGTGCAATCCATGTATTTTTGTGATTCTTGTACTAAGTGCATAAAGCTTGTTAAGTAGGGTACTTGCTGTTGCTGATTTGTTTGGCTGAATCTGCTATATCATGGTGCTATGTAAACTTGCTGCTACAAGTCATTATATGCATAATCTGGAGATGTTCACTAAGGATGTTTTGTTATAAGTGTCATCCTCCATCCATCCATGCCCCTGGTTGCATTTATAGCTTGATGTAGCTTATTGTTATCTTGCTCCAAAGTTGCTAAATAATGTTGTTGTCAGCCTATTAACATGAAGCTCAGTTTTGCCATGTGATTTGCTAGTGATCCATGCACCCTATGAACTTCCTCTTACCACACTTAACTTCATAAACATGTATTCTTACTGCTGGTCACCTTGTCATGCCACGAAATGCTCTGTAGTGAGTGGTACAAGCTCACCAACTTGCCTACTTATCGTTGTTCCTGCCATGCCCTGTTTGCTGAATTTGGTAACGGAACTTTCTATGTTTACATGGGTGCCATCATATCTTCTGGTCCTTTTTGGCTCATGGTCAGTAAAGGACTTTTTTTCAATGATTTTAGGAGATTCATGCCATGCCTTATTTTTCTGTGATAAGTTCCTGTAGCATGTTGTTTGATAGCTCTAAACATTGCAACCTGATGTTATTTCTGCAAAGTCTGAAACTGTTATTATTTGCAATCTTGCCATGTCTTTTTGAGCATGTTCTAGTGATTTATGGAGATAGCTCAGTGTTCATGTTCTGTTATGCTTTACCTGTACATCATGCCGATGCCTTTAGTTTTTATGTTAAGGTGCTGTAGCATATTGTTTTGATGCTTGCTAAATGCCTAGTTGCTGTTTTGGATAGCTTGTCCTTTAAATTTGTACAGAGTGTATGTGTTGAACCGTTGCTCCGTTTTGAGTGTGCTGTATATGAAACTTACTTGATTTTGTATGAAATTTCATATTATCATGTTGCATCCTTTTTTTAAGTGTTTGCTTGATGTTTGTAAGCATTTTGCATCAATGCCATGTTTAACTTGCTTTGCCCATATATTCTAGGCCGTAGCTCTGAATTAAATGAACTTTATATGTAACTTGACTAGAATCTCGTGTAGATCATCTTGGTGCATCTTAACTTGCTGTTTAACAACTTGATCATAAGGTTTATTCAGATCTGGACCAATTTCGAAATTTGCATATGAGGACTTACCGGAATTGTTATATGTTGTTTCCGGCCTCATTTAAACTTGCTTTGATGTGTTGCTCTTGTATGCATCATATCTTGCCATGAGTAGCTTCATGTAGCCTTGTCATGCATCATACTTTGTTGAGCATCATGCTTTGTTCATGTGTGGTGTGTTTACCATGTTGTGTGCTTCCCTCGATAGTTCTTGTTTCGTTGCGATCGTGAGGATTCGTTCGTCTACGCTAGGTTCGTCTTCGTGGCTTCATCTTCTTCATGGATTCATTCTTCTTCCTAGCAGGATGTCAGGCAAGATGACCGTCACCTTGGATCTCACTACTATCATTGCTATGCTAGTTGCTTCGTTCTATCGCTTTGCTACGCTACCTATCACTTGCTCTTCAAGCCTCCCAAATTGCCATGTCAGCCTCTAACCTTTTTCACCCTTCCTAGCAAACCATTGTTTGGCTATGTTACCGCTTTGCTCAGCCCCTCTTATAGCGTTGTTAGTTGCAGGTGAAGTTGAAGATTGCCCCATGGTGGACAGGTTCATGTTGGGATATCACCATATCTCTTATTTAATTAATGCATCTATATACTTGGTAAAGGGTGGAAGGCTCGGCCTTATGCCTGGATTTTTGTTCCGCTCTTGCCGCCCTAGTTTCTATCATAGCGGTGTTATGTTCCCGGATTTTGTGTTCCTTACGCGGTTGGGTGATTTATGGGACCCCCTTGACAGTTCGCTTTGAATAAAACTCCTCCAGCAAGGCCCAACCTTGGTCTTACCATTTGCCTCACCTAGCCCTTTTTCCCTTGGGTTTCTGGAGCCCGAGGGTCATCTTTATTTTATCCCCCCCCCGGGCCAGTGCTCCTTCGAGTGTTGGTCCGAACCGAGCTGCCTGCGGGGCCACCTCGGGGAAACTCAAAGTCTGGTTTTACTCGTAGCTACTCTCATCCAGTGTTGCCCTGAGAACGAGATATGTGCAGCTCCTATCGGGATTTGTCGGCACATCGGGCGGCTTTGCTGGTCTTGTTTTACCATTGTCGAAATGTCTGGTAAACCGGGATTCCGAGACTGATAGGGTCTTCCCGGGAGAAGGAATATCCTTCGTTGACCGCGAGAGCTTATAATGGTCTAAGTTGGGACACCCTGCTGGGTATAATCTTTCGAAAGCCGTGCCCGTGGTTATGGGAAGATGGGAATTTGTTAATGTCCGGTTGTAGATAACTTGACACCTGATTCGAACTAAAACACATCAACCGCGTGTGTAGCCGTGATGGTCTCTTTTCGGCAGAGTCCGGGAAGTGAACACGGTGTTGGGTTATGTTTGACGTAAGTAGGAGTTCAGGATCACTTCTTGATCATTGCTAGCTTCACGACCGTTCCGTTTGTTCTCTTCTCGCTCTTATTTGCGTATGTTAGCCACCATACTTGCTTAGCCGCTGCTGCAACCTCACCACTTTACCCCTTCCTTTCCCATTAAGCTTCGCTAGTCTTGATACCCATGGTAATGGGATTGCTGAGTCCTCGTGGCTCACAGTTTAGTACAACAACAGTTGCAGGTACAGGTTATGCGATGATCTTGACGTGAAGTGATGTTTACTTGTTTTTTGAGTTCTTCTTATGCTTCTTCTTCGATCAGGGGATAGGTTCCAGGTCGACAGCCTGGGCTAGCATGGTGGATGTTGTTTCAGTTTCTGTTTGTGTTTCATCCATAGTCGGATGGTGCTCTTATGTAAGATGATGTTGTATTCGTGTGGCATTGTATGCCTCTTGTATGTATCCCCATCTATTATGTAATGTCGATGTAATGATATCCACCTTGCAAAAGCGTTTCAATATGCGGTTCTATCCTTGGTGGGACCTTCGAGTCTCTTTAGGATAGTGTCACATATTGGGCATGACAAAAGTGAATAATTATGAGATTATCTACGCATGATCATATATATAGGCATCACGTCCGTGACAAGTAGACCAACTCCTGCCTGCATCTATTACTATTACTCCACACATCGACCGCTATCCAGCATGTGACTAGAGTATTAAGTTCATAAGAACATAGTAACGCTTTAAGAAAGATGACATGATGTAGAGGGATAAACTCATGCAATATGATATAAACCCCATCTTTTTATCCTCGATGGCAACAATACAATACGTGCCTTGCTGCCCCTGCTGCCACTGGGAAAGGACACCACAAGATTGAACCCAAAGCTAAGAACTTCTCCCATGGCAAGAAAGATCAATCTAGTAGGCCAAACCAAACCGATAATTCGAAGAGACTTGCAAAGATAACTCAATCATACATAAAAGAATTCTGAGGAGATTCAAATATTCCTCATAGATAAACTTGATCATAAACCCACAACGGATCTCGACAAACACACCACAAAAAGAGTTACATCGAATAGATCTCCAAGAAGAGGAAGGAGAACATGGAATTGAGATTCAAAGAGAGAGAAGAAGCCATCTAGCTAATAACTATGGACCCGAAGGTCTGTGGTAAACTAGTCACAACTCATCGGAGAGGCTTTGGAGTTTATGTAGAGGCCCTCCGTGGTGGATTCCCCGTCCAGCAGAGTGTCAGTGACGGCTCCAAGATGGGATCTCGCTGATACAGAAGGTTATGGTAGTGGAAATAGTTCTTCGGTGGTCCCTTGATGGTTTCAGGGTACCTGGGTATATATAGGAGGAAGAAGTACGTCGGTGGAAGCCCAAGGGGCCCACGAGATAGGGGGGCGTGCCCTGTAGGGGGGGGCGCTCTCCTCCCTTGTGGCTTCCTCGATTGTTTCTTGACTTGCACTCCAAGTCCTCTGGATCACGTTTGTTCCAAAAACCACGCTCCCGAAGGTTTCATTCCGTTTGGACTCCGTTCGATATTCCTTTTCTTCGAAATACTAAAAGAGGCCAAAAAACAGAAATACAGGCTGGGCCTCCGGTTAGTAGGTTAGTCCCAAAAATGATATAAAAGTGTAAAGTAAAGCCCATAAACATCCAAAACAGGTAATATAATAGCATGGAACAATCAAAAATTATAGATACGTTGGAGACGTATCAAGCATCCCCAAGCTTAATTCCTACTCGTCCTCGAGTAGGTAAATGATAAAAACAGAATTTTTGGTGTGGAATGCTACCTAGCATAATTATGAATGTATTTCTCTTTATTGTGGCATGAATGTTCAAATCCAAATGATTCAAAATAAAAGTTCATATTCAAATAAGAAATAGTAATACTTCAAGCATACTAATAAAGCAATCATGTCTTCTCAAAATAACATGGCTAAAGAAAGTTATCCCTACAAAATCATATAGTCTGGTTGTTGCTCTATCTTCATCACACAAAGTATTGAATCATGCACAACCCCGATGACAAGCCAAGCAATTGTTTCATAGTTTAGTAATCTGAAACATTTTCAATTTTCACGCAATACATGAGCGTGAGCCATGGACATAGCACTATATGTGGAATAGAAGGGTGGTTGTGGAGAAAAAAAAGGAGAAGATAGTCTCACATCAACTAGGCGTATCAACGGGCTATGGAGATGCCCATTAATAGATATCAATGTGAATGAGTAGGGATTGCCATGCAACGGATGCACTAGAGCTATAAATGTATGAAAGCTCAACAAAAGAAACTAAGTGGGTGTGCATCCAACCTGCTTGCTCACGAAGACCAAGGGCATTTTGAGGAAGCCCATCATTGGAATATACAATCCAAGTTCTATAATGAAAAATTCCCACTAGTGAATGAAAGTGACAACGTAAAAGACAATCTATCATGAAGACCATGGTGCTATTTTGAAGCAGAAGTGTGGAAAAAGAGATAGTAGCATTGTACCTTCCCTCTTTTTCTCTCATTTTATTCTTTTCTCTTTTTTTCCTTTTCTTCTTCCTTTTTTTCTTTTTGGTGGGTTTCTTTGGCCTCTTTTTTCATGGGCTTCTTTGGCCTCTTTTATTTTTGTTAAGTCCGAAGTCTCATCCCGACTTGTGGGGGAATCATAGTCTTCATCATCCTTTCCTCACTGGGACAATGCTCTAATAATGAAGGTCATCACACTTTTATTTATTTACAACTCAAGATTACAACTCGATACTTAGAACAAGATATGACTCTATATAGATGCCTCCGGCGGTGTACCGGGATATGCAATGAATCAAGAGTGACATGTATGAAAAATTATGAGGTGGCCTTGCCACAGATACGATGTCAACTACATGATCATGTAAAGAGCAATATGACAATGATGATGCGTGTCATAATAAACAAAATGATGGAAAGTTTCATGGCAATACATCTCGGAATGGCTATGGAAATGCCATAATAGGTAGGTATGGTGGCTGTTTTGAGGGAGGAATATGGTGGGTGTATGGTACCGGCAAAAGTTGCGCGGCACAAGAGAGGTTAGCAATGGTGGAAGGGTGAGAGTGCGTATAATCCATGGACTCAACATTAGTCATAAAGAACTCATATACTTATTGCAAAAATCTACAAGCCATTGAAAACAAAGTAATACGCGCATGCTCCTAGGGGGATAGATTGGTAGTAAAAGACCATCGCTCGTCCCCGACTGCCACTCATAAGGAAGACAATCAATAAATAAAATTGTGCTCCAACTTCATCACAAAGCGGTTCACCATACGTGCATGCTACGGGAATCACAAACTTCAACACAATTATTCTTTAAATTCACAATTACCCAACTAGCATGACTCTAATATCACCACCTCTATATCTCAAAACAATTATCAAGTATCAAATTGATCATAGCATCCAATTCACTTTCTATGATAGTTTTTATTATACCCAACTTGGATGCCTACCATTCTAGGACCAATTTTATAACCATAGAAAATACCATGCTGTTCTAAGAGACTCTCAAAATAATATAAGTGAAGCATGAGAGATCAACAATTTCTTCAAAATTAAGCCACCGCCGTGCTCTAAAAGATACAAGTGAAGCACTAGAGCAAAAATTATCTAGCTCAAAAGATATAAGTGAAGCACATAGAGTATTCTAATAAATTCCAATTAAGTGGGCTTCTCCCAAAAGGTGTGTACAGCAAGGATGATTGCGGTATACCCAAGCAAAACACATATCATGTGGTGAATAAAAATATAGCTCCAAGTAAAGTTACCAATGAACAAAGACGGAAGAGGGGATGCCTTCCGGGGGCATCCCCAATCTTAGGCTTTTGGGTATTCTTGAATATCTTGGGGTGCCATGGGCATCCCCAAGCTTAGGCTCTTGCCAATACTTATTCCATTGTCCATCAAATCTTTACCCAAAACTTGAAAACTTCACAACACAAAACTCAACGGGAAATCTCATAAGCTCCGTTAGTGAAAGAAAGAAAAACCACCACATAAGGTACTGCAATGAAATCATTCTTTATTTCTATTTGTCTTAAACCTACTTTATTCCAAGTTCTCTATGGTTCATACACTTACATACTAGCCATAGATGCATCAAAATAAGCAAACAACACATGAAAGGCAGAATCTGTCAAAAACAGAACAGTCTGTAGCATTCTGTAACTTTCGGTTACTTCTGGAACTCCAAAAATCCTACCAAAGTAGGACGTCCTAGGAAATTTGTCTATTGATCTACAGAGAAAATAATCAACGTAAAATCACGTTTGTGTGATTTATTGAATTTTTCCTCGTGAGCGCAAAGTTTCTGTTTTTCAGCAGAATCAAATTAACTCATACCATAGGTTATCCTATAGGTTCTACTTGGCACAACACTAAATAAAACATGAAAACACATCTAAAGAGAAATTATATGAAAATTTTATTAAATAACATCAAAGAATATTGGGTTGTCTCCCAACAAGCGCTTTTCTTTAAAGCCTCTTTAGCTAGGCATTGAGATTTCAATGATGCTCACATGAAAGACAAGAATTGAAGCATAAAGAGAGCATCATAAAACATATGACAAACACACTTAAGTCTAACATACTTCCTATGCATAGGTTTTTTTTATAGGAAAACAAATTAGCAAGGCAAGCAATATCTAGCATATGCAAGGAAAAGAAAGAAACAATAGCAATCTCAACATAACGAGAGGTAATTTAGTAACATGAAAATTTCTACAACCATATTTTCCTCTCTCATAATAATTACATGTGGGATCATAAGCAAATTTAACAAAATAGCTATCACATAAAATATTTTCAACACGATCCACATGCATGCAAAGTTGACACTCTTCCAAAATAGCGGGATTAACATTAACTAAAGTCATGACCTCTCCAACCCACTTTTATCAAAAATTTCATAAGATTGATCAAAATCCAAATATGTGGGATCTAAAGTTGACATTCTTACAAACCCACTTTCAATACTATTGCAGACACTATTATCAATCTCATATTCATCATGGAGGTTAAATAAATTTTCAAGATCATAAGAAGAATCATCCCAATCATGATCATTGCAACAAGTAGTAGACATAGCAAAATTAGCATCCCCAAGCTTAGGGTTTTGCATATTATTAGCCCAACTGACATCAATAGAATTTATAATAAAATCATTGAAATCATGCTTTTTATTCAAAGATCTATCATGAATTGCTTCATAAAGTACTTCATCACAATTTTCAGATTCACAAATTTCGAGCAAAGCTTCATAAAGATAATCTAGTGCACAAAACTCACTAGCAATTGGTTCATCATAATTGGACCCCTTAAAAAGATTAACAAGCGGATGAGGATCCATAGATATTAGGTTCTCTGTTTAGCAATAAATAAACAACTATTCCAACCAAACGAGTAAACGAGCCAAGTAGGACATCAAAACAAACGGAAAGACAAACAGAAGAAGGGCGAATAAAACGGCAAGGGTGAAGTGGGGGAGAGGAAAACGAGAGGCAAATGGCAAATAATGTAAATGCGAGGGAGATGAGTTTGTGATGGGTACTTGGTATGTCTTGACTTGAGCAAAGACCTCCCCGGCAACGGCGCCAGAAATCCTTCTTGCTACGTCTTGAGCTTGCGTTGGTTTCCCTTGAATAGGAAAGGGTGATGCAGCACAGTAGCGTAAGTATTTCCCTCAGTTTTTGAGAACCAAGGTATCAATCCAGTAGGAGGCTCCTCACAAGTCCCACGCACCTACACAAACAAACAAAGAACTCGCAACCAACACGATAAAGGGGTTGTCAATCCCTTCACGGCCAGTTGCGAAAGTGAGATCTGATAGAGATAATATGATAAGATAAATATATTATTGGTATTTTATGATATAGATTGGAAAAGTAAAGATGCAAATAAAAGTAGATTGAAAGCGTATATGATAAAATATAGACCCGGGGGCCATAGGTTTCACTAGTGGCTTCTCTCAAGTACTATGGTGGGTGAACAAATTACTGTCGAGCAATTGATAGAAAAGCAAATAATTATGAGATTATATAGGCATGGTCATGTATTTAGGCATCACGTCTGTGACAAGTAGACGAACTCCTGCCTGCATCTACTACTATTACTCCACACATCGACCGCTATCCAGCATGCATCTAGAGTATTAAGTTCATAAGAATAGAGTAACGCTTTAAGAAATATGACATTATGTAGAGGGATAAACTCATGCAATATGATATAAACCCCATCTTTTTATCCTCGATGGCAACAATACAATACGTTTCTTGCTGCGCCTGCTGTCACTGGGAAAGGACACTGCAAGATCGAACCCAAAGCTAAGCACTTCTCCCATGGCAAGAAAGATCAATCTAGTAGGCCAAACAAAACCGATAATTCGAAGAGACTTGCAAATATAACTCAATCATACATAAAAGAATTAAGAGGAGATTCAAATATTTCTCATAGATAAACTTGATCATAAACCCACAATTCATCGGATCTCGACAAACACACCGCAAAAAGAGTTACATCGAATAGATGTCCAAGAAGAGGAAGGAGAACATGGTATTGAGATTCAAAGAGAGAGAAGAAGCCATCTGGCTAATAACTATGGACCCGAAGGTCTATGGTAAACTACTCACAACTCATCGGAGAGGCCTTGGAATTGATGTAGAGGCCCTCCATGGTGGATTCCCCCTCCTGCAGAGTGCCGGCGATGGCTCCAAGATGGGATCTCGCGGATACAGAAGGTTATGGTGGTGGAAATAGTTCTTCGGTAGCTCCCTTGATGATATATATAGGAGGAAGAAGTACGTCGGTGGACGCCTGAGGGGCCCACGAGATAGGGGGCATGCCCAGTAGGGGGGCACCCTCCACCCTCGTGGCTTCCTCGATTGTTTCTTGACTTGCACTCCAAGTCCTCTGGATCACGTTTGTTCCAAAAATCACGCTCCCGAAGGTTTCATTCCGTTTGGACTCTGTTTGATATTCCTTTTCTTCGAAACACTGAAATAGGCAAAAAAACAGCAATACAGGCCGGGCCTCCGGTTAGTCGGTTAGGGTCAAAAATGATATAAAAGTGTAAAGTAAAGCCCATAAACATCCAAAACAGGTAATATAATAGCATGGAACAATCAAAAATTATAGATACATTGGAGACCTATCAGTAGTCAGTGTTTGAATGTTGTATATATCGTTGTTTCGAACTATTTATTGTCTCGAACTACTGGTGGGCTAAATGAGGGCATCACCATTCTCCATTGTTCAGAGTATATCTCCTTTTTCAAGTTATAATTTGAGCTCAGTGTCTTTTCGATGATGTACACTTGTTTGGGCTAGTGAGGTGTCGTTGAATATGGGTCAAGTAGTAACGCAATGCCAAACATGTCAATTATGACTCTCAGGTCGGGCTCTCCAAAAAAGAAAGAATAAAGTCTCTTAGGCCGACATGTGGGCGCCACCATTGTTTTCATTCGCTTGCCTGCCGAGAGCATATTGGCGCATGTTTTAAATTCATGCTACCTTTTCATCCCCAATCTCCTACGCCTCCCCCACCTCTGGAATCTCGATTCCTACTCCAGTTCCCCCAAATCCCCCTGCTATACTCCCTGTACTCAAGCGCATTATCATGTCGTCGGTCAACGCGGATCTCCAAGACGGAGATCCTGAGGTCCTTCCTTCGGTCGCTGCGTGATGTCGCTCAACTGTGGCATGGCAGCGCTTGACAAGTAGTTTGCTAGCAAAGTGCCGATGGTAACCATCAATGGCGACCTGCCTCCTGTCTCGCCGGACTTCCTTGTCAAAGTTCTTGGCATTGCGCACAGCATCCAAATAAGTGACTTTCTCGTCGAAGTCTATCCGCCACTGGCTGATTTATTTGTCAGGTTCCGGACAACTTTCGACTGCAGTGGTGTGTTCGAATCTTCCTGGCGTTTGTTCTGGGATGGCGCGCTAGTGAGCTTTGATCGATGGCACCCAGGATGGGGCTCGGTGCCCTCTGAGCTTGAGTTTTTAACAAAGCTTACCTTCCACGACATGCCTCAACATGCTTGGAACAGCGAGTCCATGAATGAGCTTATCAACGACCTTGGAGGTGAGCTCGTAAGTATGTTTGTTCCTCCAGATAGCTGGGCTCTGACGGTTATGGCATGGATTACGAAGCCGGTTGAGGAAGGCCAACATCGTAGTGTCCTCACTGGCCTTGTAGATGCCTATGTACACGATTTGCTCGTACACGTGGATGTGTAGGTCTATGAATTCTTGAAGGGCGAGGTGCCTCATGGCGAGCGCGACCTCCAGGTGGACATTCTTCATGGTGTCGGCGGGCAGTCACAGGGCCACCAGTGCTTGAAAGAGGTTCCGGCCATGGACGCCAATTAGGGTGGCAGGCAATGAGGAGCTCGGGCACGCGGGCTGGAGGAGTACGACGATGTCGTCCGCGAGCTTCTTGAGGATGGTGAACTTGTAGGTGGTGGCAACGATCATCTGGTCCAACTGACAGTCGTAGTTGGCATCGACGGTGGCAATCTAGCAGCCGGTCTCCAACACCATCTGGAGATGATCCTCGGTGCCATGCCGCAGGCCGGCGTCGTGGACCATCTGGCACAGCTGCTGGCCGCTCGCGCGCATCGCCGCCATGGGTCTGGAGTGAGCACTTTTGTGCTTAGTGTAGGTGCTTAGGCAAATGCTCAGGTGCGTACGATGTGGTAGATGCATTGGAATGGAGGGGCGCCTTTATATGAGGGCAAACTGCGTTGCATTTACATCGTGCGGCCTCTTTTCCCGGTCCTCCTCTCATTACTTCCCTCATGCATTAAATGAAGGAGGATGCATTGGTCGTTCAATATTTCAGGAACCGCTACCCCCTCCCTCGTCTGCATTAAAGCCATATCGGGAACTGCGCCGCCCGCTGTCAAATCGAATAGTACTGTGCTGCCCGCTGCACACCCGTCTGAACACGCCTGCTCACCTCCATCAAATCCCTCCGTTAAACCCGCATGCACACCGAGAAACCTACTCCGGCCACACGTCCGTTCATGAGTGGGCCGGAATTAAATGCAACACCGGCCGAGCTCCTCCCATCCGCCCTCAGTTTGAAAGAGGCCAGACGCTGGACAAGCTCGTATCGACCGCCCTCTATTTAAACGAGGCCAGACAGACAGCAGGCAAGAAGCGCACCCCTGCGCCGCTAACCCATCTCCTCCTTCACCATTTTCTCCACTCTTTTTGATGGCTTCCGAGGAGCCGTTCTCCGGCATATTACTCGGCTGGGTGGTCCGCCGAGCCATCCGGATATGGGCGAGGCCGCTCGGTGCTTCACCAGCCTTGCTTGGCCCGACAGAGCCAGTTCCCGCCCTAAGCAGACCCGTGATTCAGCAACTTGCCTCTCCAATTCAGCTCGTTGAGGAGTGGCGAGTTGCTCCACGCCGGCACGGCGGCGAGCACGCAGGTACGAGCGTCGTCACTGCCGTGTCATACCGCACCACCGGTGTCTGCGGTGCCGTGCCTTCCATGTCTGTGGGCGCACCCCCCGTGCTTGCGGCAGCGCCATGCAGGCAGAGACAGAAGCCGGGTGCGTGGAGAGCAACGAGTCGGTGGCCAGATTCTCCATGTCCGCCGCAATCATCAAGGAGAAGTACAACACGGGAGGCCGCCGCCACTTGGGTCCCATGAAGGCCACCGCCGACGCGACGAATGCGCATTCAGGTGGTTTCTTTGCTGCTTCATCTCTTCCGAGGACCTCCGTCGACCCCACAAGTGTCTGCCGGACATGAGGAAGATAAAGGGATCCGCGGGCGGCCATTTAGATTAGGTACTCCCTCTGTAGCTGCCCAGAAATATTTGCTCTAAGAAGGGATAAATTATATGTATCTATAACTAAAATAAGTCTAGATACATCCATTTCTAGGACAAGTATTTCCGGACTGAGGGAGTATTAGTTATACCGGGAGAGCCAGATTAGCACCGCTTAGTTCATGTAAATGTAATGAAATCCATCATGTTTATATGAAGATCCGGCTTTTTATATGAAATCCTTCATGCTTATATGAAATCAATCCGTGTTTGCACAAATTTCATCTGGTTGGTTAGAGTTGTGAAAATGTATGCCCCTGGCGTTTGATGTCGTCCTCTGCGGAAGGAAGCAGGAGGAAATTTGCCGGCTACCGTTGGAGATGCTCATAGCAATTCATCATATAGAAGTAGCAGGAGCAGCTCATACCAATCTATCTATTATATATATACTAGAGAAGACAAATAAGCCATCACGTTCATCCACATATACTAATATTACTAGAAGAACACCCGTGCGTTGCAACGGGGCCACACTAACTTTAAAAGTTCAATATTAATATTCTCATATATATCAAGTGACATTGGCGACCTTTTTTATCATCAATTCCTCACACACACTCTCTGCCTCCCTCTTCCTCACTCTCTCCCCCTCTCCATCTCTCTCTCTCTCTAACACACACATATCCATCTTATTGGGTACGGGACCATAATCCATCTATTTCACACACACAAGCTAGTACATAACAATATGGATTATGTGTATTATATTTGCCACCACAACTGAGGGAATTAATTTCATGTAAATCGGCCAGCCACAGCTCCAAGAATACGCGGAGGAGGTGGCCCGGGTCGGCGTCGGCGCCGTCCGTCACGGGCCACGGGCCCGCTTCCAAGCGCGTCTGCGCGTCGGCCACCCACGCCGTGTCCTTCAAGTGCCACTTCCACCGCACCAACTCACAGGGTCACGGCCATGGCCAGGGCCAGGGAAGCCGCCCTTCTTTGCCCCCTTCACCGGCCGCGGCCAACGCGGTCCCGCGGCACCCGGCCTCGCCGTCCTCATCCTCCAGCACCGTCGCGACCCAGTGACGCAGCCCAAGCATCGGCCTCGAGAATCAAGAACGCTCGACAACGTTGAGGGAAGGAAAGATCATATACATGTCATAAGAAAGGGAGTTTATTTACTGCTCCCTCAATGTATTGTTTCCTTTGTTTGGAGATTGATTACCATCCGTGAGTTAAGGTAAGGTTTACGTGATTGAGCGATTTTTTGAAAATCAATTATTTGTTTTCTAATTAATGTAACTGAGTGATTTAAGGTAAGGTTAATTAATTTAGATTTGATCTTTAGAGATTGTTCGTGATTGATTCTACATTACTAAATAACTTGCGCCAGTATGAAAAGTTCTGATCTGTTTAGATTTCTTTCGTTGTGTGAGAGGGTGACGCGAAAATAAATCGATGAAGTGAGGGGAGGGAACGAAAAAAATCTACGAAAACAAACCAGCGAAGGTGGGAGGAGGTACCAAAAAAAACCATGGAAGGTGGGAGGAGACTACCAACTGTTTCATTAGGATTAGAAATTATTAGAGATTAGAGATTATTTGTTTCCTGAAAATCTATTATTTGTTTCCTAAAGCAAATTGCATTAATGAGAGAGATTTCCTAGATTTGGTTAAGGTAGGAAAGAATCTATTATTTGTTTGCTAAAGCAAATTGCATTAATGGGAGGGATCCGTTGATTTGGCTAAGGTAGGAAAGAATCTATTATTTGTTTGCTAAAGCAAATTGCATTAATAGAAAAGATCCGTTGATTTGGCTAAGGTAGGAAAGAATCCATTATTTGTTTCCTAAAGAAAATTGCATTAATGAGAGAGATTTGTTGATTTGGCTAAGGTAGGCGGTTTTGCGGTTCGTGGCGGCTTAGTGTGAGGTGGGACGAGGTACCAAAAAAACCATGGGAGGTGGGACGAAAAAAACCTGGGAGGTGGGAGTTGTCCCTGGTTAACCTACGAAATTTCGTAGATTTTTTTAGGACGAAAAAAAACCGTGGAAGGTGGGACTAAAAAAAACCTGGAAGCGAGACTACCAACTGCTCCCTTAGGAATAGAGATTTTTCTTATGTGTAGGAAGAAAAATAGAGCAATGTTGGATACACCATTGATAGGTAATTGAATTGCAGGTAGAAAGTATACCAATAATTTTACATATACATTTTGACCGAAGAAAATTATGCTTCCAAAAGGGTGGAAATTTGTTTCCAACAACAATCACTTGTACTTCCAATGTGAACAAAATCTAAATCACGTGTGGCTACTACACATATGGTATCCTTCAACCCGGCCAAATGCAAGACCGCTGGAGCACAGCCGACGTAGCACGCATGAGAGCATCGCTACCACGGAGCCACATTGAAAAGGGACATCATGAGTCTATAGCATGCAGCCCCAATTACAGGCTTCAACGAGCAGAGCACGACCATACCACTTCAAGCAGCAACTACAAAATGTCTGACGAGGAGTAGCAGAGGAAACGAAGGTCTGCACACCGGCGAAATTACAGTGCCACACCGGCCAGATTGGGGATGCAGCGCGACGAACGGATCACAAGGAGCGTTGTGGGGGCATGAAGCACACATGCACATGCTTAGCCATCAAGGCGACATGGTGTGTGCGTTCTTGCCGGAGGACTTGCTGGTCGAACGTAGATGCGGTGGTGCGATAAGAGCGAGGTTGAAGCGAGGAGGATCCAGATGGCAGGTGTGGCAGAGAGGGTGGCGAGGTAGTTGATTAGGGTTTGATGGTGGATGTGAGGATGATTCGGAGGGGTTATATAGTACAGCCAGGCGTTGTTGGATGCATGGCTCCAAAACGATTGGTGAGATGCTGGTCTGACGAAAGCCATGTATTAGACGTCTCACGGGAATAGTTTTCCTTTATATTTATAGCCTTACCATACCTGGATTGATTTATTGCCATATAATTACCAGATTCGAAATTTCCTGAGTTATGACCTTACCATACCTGGATGGATTTATTACTATAATAATCATATTTGAGATTTCTGAGTTTATAGCCTTACCATACGTGGATTAATTGTGATTGATTACCATAAATACATTGGGTGTTGCCGGTTAGACGAGAAAAGAGGAAAACCGGTGAGAGGGTGGTGGTGGGAGGTGGGACGAAGAAAAACCAGACGAAAATAAATCATGGAGACTATTCACCAACTCAGATTTCCTTCTCTTTCGCTGAACTCGGGAAATCCTTCCTGCATGTGACGCACGGCCTTAACTTCCCTGCAATCTCCACGATTATCTTCCCTACATACACGTGATTGTTTCCTTCTCATTTGTTAACAGATTGGCTAGCACCATTATATATCGGGAGCAAGAAAATCGCCCGAGATATCGCTCCGTTTTATTGAATTGATTGTGTCTGGTTACCTTAAGTTAATTGATTGCGTTTGGAAAGAATTGATTGTCATGCATGATTGCGTTTGGAAAGAATTGATTGTCATGCATGAATCAGGGACGTAAGGGGGGAAACGGAACCTGACTGCGTGCGGTGAATGGGGTGGGGTAGGGGTGGGGATGGTGTGATGAAAAAAACCGGTTGAAAAAAAACCATGGTAGGTGGGACGAAAAAAAACCATGGTAGGTGGGACGAAAAAAAACCTGAAAGCGAGACTACCAACTGCTCCATTAGGAGTAGAGATAGCCTTACCATACCTGGATTGATTTATTGCCATATAATTACCACATTCGAAATTTCCTGAGTTATGACCTTACCATACCTGGATGGATTTATTACTATAATAATCATATTTGAGATTTCTGAGTTTATAGCCTTACCATACGTGGATTAATTGTGATTGATTACCATAAATACATTGGGTGTTGCCGGTTAGACGAGAAAAGAGGAAAACCGGTGAGAGGGTGGTGGTGGGAGGTGGGACGAAGAAAAACCAGACGAAAAAAAGCCAGACGAAAATAAATCGTGGAGACTATTCACCAACTCAGATTTCCTTCTCTTTCGCTGAACTCGGGAAATCCTTCCTGCATGTGACGCACGGCCTTAACTGCCCTGCAATCTCCACGATTATCTTCCCTACATACACGTGATTGTTTCCTTCTCATTTGTTAACAGATTGGCTAGCACCATTATATATCGGGAGCAAGAAAATCGCCCGAGATCTCGCTCCATTTTATTGAATTGATTGTGTCTGGTTACCTTAAGTTAATTGATTGCGTTTGGAAAGAATTGATTGTCATGCATGATTGCGTTTGGAAAGAATTGATTGTCATGCATGAATCAGGGACGTAAGGGGGGAAACGGAACCTGACTGCGTGCGGTGAATGGGGTGGGATAGGGGTGGGGATGGTGTGATGAAAAAAACCTGGAAGCGAGCCTACCAACTGCTCCATCAGGAGTAGAGATTTACACCATCGGATAAGAACAATAATGGTTGACATTTAAAGTTTTTACGTAACACGCTAAACATGTACGCACCAACGTATTGAACGCTCATGTTTTGTCACGTATATGCATAGATGGCTAGCAAAAGTGATGACCACGTACAGGATTTTGGGTTTCACGGATCTTTACAAGCTAGGAAAGAAAATAGCGATTGAAAAAGTAAGGAGAAACGTGATAAAAGCAACCACGTCAATATTCCAAAAAAAACATGACTAGAAGGAAAGAGAGATAGAGAAGGAAAGAGAAACATAATCAAAACAACCACGTCAAACACGTCTATAACATGTACTCCAATAACTCACGGGAGATAATATCCGTCTTCAGCGTTCTCTGACATAGGCTGACGCAGGCTCGCAGTTTTCTCTCTCAAAATAGCGAGCAGAATCGGATAGGTCGAAGAATTCTCTGCCACATGCCCCGTATGCTAAGGAAGGCAAAGGGCCGGCGATCTGGCACCGCCACATACAGAACCAGCGAAGGTCTCCAGTTTCCACGCCTATGGCTAGGTCACGCCTCCTGTCTGAACAAAAACCGACCAGGGCGGCAAGAATAGGAGGAGGACCCGTGGGGATAAAACATCATGAGAACATGCATCAAGTCCTACAAGCTTCAAGAGTATTGCCTGCACTGGACTATGATTTGCACCTTACATGCCTTATATATGTCGATATATATGTCGATGACTTTGACGGTAAGAATTAAGATTACCTCTAATGTTCACCATCCATTAGCTTGCATTCACTAATCACTACACACTGCTTACAGAGCTCAGGTTTTTTATATGCATGCTGGAAATATGGGTTGGAGATAAGCTGGTAATTAAGATTCTGCATCCATCCATGGAAGGACTAGATAGAGAGTACAACAACAACAAAATATCTCCAATTTGCTGAACCCCTGAGTTACTATCCCAAGATAATTCTAAATTTGAAAGTCTGGCGAGTCAACAGAGCTGTAGAATATGTGTTAAGGTAACCCGTTTTTCAGCACCAAGTGCACTCTCAATCGGTGTAACAATCTGGTAGCTGATCAGCTGAATACTGGGATGAGATGGCAGCTAGAGGTAAGCGCCGGAGAAAAGACAGTGTTCTTTTATAACACACAGATTTTTACCTTCCTGATATTTGTTGTAAGCGCTATGACGAGTCTCAGTTGCAATTGGTGCACCATCACATTATGGTGGCTGGCCGAGAGTATGCATCTACTTCTTTTTGGCGGAATAAATAGGCAACCTAAGTAAAGCATTGGAATTTTGACTTATCAAAAAATGACAACATCGACACTATGAAATCAATATGACGAGAGTATGCAATGTGTTCTGTTATTTAAAAATTATCCAATAACACGGCCATTGAGTTTCCTAACATTTACAGGTTTTTTTTGTATGTTGCACAAATAAATTTCTTAATTAAAGATGGCTAAATTGCAACTACCGGTATTTTCTTAGAAAAGCAAAATATTGCTGCAGTTTATCATGTCCATTTATATTGGAAACAACAATTAAATAATGCTTACAATGTCGATTCATGTTAAACAACAGTTTTTTCCTAGAGAAGAACTTTAGTCATTTTGTATATATTTCTTATTTTCTTTTTTTATAAAGCGTCAGATCATTTTGGGTCAAGGTTTGCAGAATACATGACAACAGATTTTGATGAATTTTTTTGGTTGGATGCCTCAGGTAGCTTTTACTTCTTTGTCTTTTTGGCCTGCTTAAACCATTAAATCCACTATTTATCGATATTTTATAAAAATAACATACTGGTACTGAGATTAGACAAAAAGAATCTCCTGTTTTGACCCATTACAAATATATGTATATATATATATATATATATATATATATATATATATATATATGTAATATACATGAAAAATTGAAAGAATCTACTGTTTTGACCTATTAGGGTTGTGCTGATTTTATACAAAGAAGTAGTTCCAACAGGGGCGGTAAAGATATTCACAAATTATAGATAGAGAAAAAAGAGATGCATTTTGGAAAACGCTTTGAAGCTAGATCCCCGTAGTTCTAGACCCTATCATTGAAGGATACAGTGCGAAAAATGGGCATAGATCCCTCAAGGATTAAACCCCCAAAGACAACCTTTAAAGGCGTCATACCAGGTGTAGAGCCCAACTGTACAGGCTCAGTTACACTCGAAGTGGTATTCGGATCCCCGTATAATTTCCGAAGCGAGGAGTTAATCTTCGACATAGTCCCGTTCCATAGCGGCTATCACGCGCTGCTCGGACGAACCGCATTTGCAAAGTTCAATGCAGTGCCGCACTACGCATACCTCAAGCTCAAGATGCCAGGCCCTCGAGGAGTCATTACAGTCAATGGAAACACCGAACGCTCTCTCCGAACAGAGGAGCATACGGTGGCCCTCGTGGCGGAAGTACAAAGTAGCCTCACAAGGCAATTCTCCAGTCCGGCTATTAAACGTCCGGACAATGTCAAGCGCGCCCGAAGTAACCTACAGCAAGACTGCCTGGCATGTTCCGAGCAAGTGTAGCAGTGTGGCCCCAACCCTAGCCCTCACAAAATTGTGAAACCAGTACTACGCGTACATAATTACGCTCTAGAAATACCATGGGCATAAGGGGAGGGGCATAACCACGGCACGCCCACAATGCGGCTCAATCGCACTAGGGGCTCCCAATTTTGTCATTCTTCTTTCTTACTTTCAGGACTCCACTCTCCGTAAGGCCTGTCCAGCAGTACAATCGCCGAACACACGATGCAACAGCCAGGGAGGCAGCAAACTACGTCGAATGCCCAGGTGGTCTCTATAACGAACTAAATACCTATCTTACATAAAAGTTCCGCAGCTTGCCCCTGGAGGGGGACATGTCAAATAATCCCATCTCTACCTTATCGCACTATTTGTATCGTTCTGCTTTCACAACAGACTTTTAATAAACAATACATAGCTCTTGTCTATTATTGCACTCATTTTTTATAAATATGTTCATTTATGACATTATGCAACCGTACACTTTGGTGAAGCCAATATACTAGGGGCTTAAGTACCCCAGAATATGGTGTGAGAAGTCCGAACACTCTCACGAGTGTGGCACCCCGAACTTATAGAATTATATGCATCGGCTCCGAATCATGTCTTGGGTCAATAGTTGGGTCTACCCGGCCCCCATGTTTTGGTACCTTACGTTCCGTTATATCGGCTAAGGTAGCGCTGGGAGAACTACTGCGATTGTGCCCCAGTTGAGCTTGGTTAAGCACCTCAGTAGAGAAAGCTAAAACTGACCGTCATGATAGGGCGAGAGCCGGTCGCTGTTCAAGAGGTTTTCGAGTCCCTAAAGACTTATGCCGCTTAGAGCAAGGAGCTGGCTTTGTCCGGCCTAGGCGTGGATAGCGCCGGGAACTCGGTCTTCCGAATACTAGGGGCTTCCCTGAATTTTAAAATTATAGAATTCTATGGCTAAGTGAGAGTGTTAAAGCATTATAGTCTGATTGCCTTGTTCGTTGTGCTGAGCGCCTCCCTCGAAGGACCCAAGAATGGGAACAAGAGCTCTCAGGTTTATCTAGAACACCCCAGCACTCGTGGCATGGGGGTAGAAGCCGATGACTCGCCATCTCTCAGATTTAATAAACGGCCGCACAGAAGGTAATATTTTAAATTCAAAAAACGTTGCTTAGCGCATATGAACAAGTTTTCCGCGCATAGGCTAAACACGACCGAGTTTACTCAAAAATTACATCTTTGGGACATTCATTTGCCACAAGGCGGGCACCCTTCAGGACGCCCTCATAATACATCTCGGGCCTGCGATGCTCCTTCCCCTCTGGTGGCCCATCTGTCACCAGCTTCTCAGCATCCAGCTTGCCCCAATGTACTTTAGCACGGGCAAGGGCCCTACGGGCGCCTTTGATGCATACGGAGCGCTTGATGACTTCAAGACATGGACAGGCATCCACCAGCCGCCTCACCAGCCCAAAGTAGCTCCCGGGCATGACCTCCCCAGGCCATAGCCGGACTATAAGGCCCTTCATGGCCTATTCGGCTACCTTATGGAGCTCGACCAGCTGCTTCAGCTGGTCGCTCCAGGGCACCGGGTGTCCGGCCTCAACATGCTAGGACCAGAACACCTTCTTCGTCGAGCTCCCTTCCTCGGCTCGGTAGAATGCGACAGTATCGGACACACTGCAGGGCAGATCTACGAATGCTCCTGGAGAGCTCCGGACTCAGGTAAGTAACAAGTAATTCACTTTCACGTGCTTGCTTTGCATAAAGAATGCCTTACCCGCCGCTATCTTCTTCATTGCCTCAATTTCCTAGAGGGCTTTTTGGGCTTCGGCCTTGGCGGATTTGGCACTATCAAGGGCCAAGGCAAGCTCGGACTCTCGAGTCTTTGAGTCAAGCTCCAATCTCCTGTGTTTCTTCACAAGAGCATGGAGCTCTTGCCGCACCTCCGCCACCCGCGCCTCCTACTTTTCTCGCTCGGTGCGCTCCACGGCCGCATTGTCTTCGGCCTTGGACAGCGCTTCCTTCAGGGTCGTCACCTCGGTTTTGGCCCCTTTAATACTCACGTCGGTCCTGTCATTATTTGCAACCAGATCTTTTTATATCATTATATAAGGTACTACTTACCTTCCTTGTCCTCGAGCTGCTTCTTGGCAAGGCCGAGCTTGTTCTCGGACCGCTCGAGGCTCTGCTTCAATGCATCAACCTCTGCAGTCCGTGCGGTAGAGGTCAGCAGCGCAGCCTGCATTCCCATATTGACATACTTATGTTAGACTCCTGCGTATATCTTTTTAGATCCTTAGTCCGGTTTTTCTTTCCGAACACCAAACTGAGCATCAGGGGCTACTGTCTATGCGGTAATATTTTTACATATTTTAAATACATACCTCGAAGCCTGTTAGAAGGCTGGCATAGGCTTCCGTCAGCCCGCTCTTGGTGGACTGAACCTTTCGGATCACCGCACTCATAATAGTGTGGTGCTCCTCGTTGATGGAGGCGCCGTTAAGCACCTCCAGTAAATTATCCGGTGCCTCCGGTTGGACGGAGGTCACCAGCGTCGTAAGCTTGCCCTTCTTACAAGGGGGCCGCCTGCCAGACTCCGGAACCACTAAAGGTTCCGGTGCGGTGTCCGGCCCAGGGCCGGACTTAGAACCCTTTGGGGTTTTATCCCCTTTGTGCCTGGAGTCCGGGAGGTCGCCTTCCGGTGCCTCCAGGACCACCTCCTCCTGGCTTGGCCCCTTTTGGGACTCCACATCGGCATCGTCCATAGGGCGAGGGGAGGTAGCGGTCGGAAGTGAAAGACTATTCATATCCGACGAATCCAAGGAGCCGCTCGACGAAGCGTCGAGCGGAGCCTTGGGCGGACTACATGATCATATTCGGTGTCAAAAGATGATGTGCAATAAAGGAACGCCATGAGTTATTCTGATATCCGGATACTTATGATTTTGCCAGGGGCTTGGCCCTGGATGGCCACTCCTCTTCGTCGTCGTCGGCGTTGGTGGAGTAGTCCGGAGGAAGGGTCTTTCCCTTCTTGGACACCCCCCCCCTAGTTGGGGCGGCCTTCCTCTTCTTTCCTCTCCCCATTGGAGGGGGAGAGGCCTCTTCTTCCTCCTCCTCGTCTTCGTGGGAGGAGTGCACTTCGGGGTCATCGGACGATGAATCCGACACCACCAGGTGCCGGGAACTCTTTCGAGTTACCGTGTTCTTCTTCCTGGCTTTCTTCTCCGGCACCATGTGAGGTGCCGGGACCAGCAGCTTCGCCAAGCGGGCGTCCACTGGGCCTTCAGGCAAAGGAGCTGGACAGTCTATCTGTCCGGACTTCTTCTGCCAGTCCTGTCAAAGAAATGGGAGCTTAGATCCCACATAGAGTCAAACTATGAAAAACAAGTGTCACGTAAAGGGTAAAACAAGCTTACTTCACTAGCTTGGCGCTTCGCGCAGAATCCGCGATCCTCGATAATGGGAGGGGGAATCTCGGTGCCCTTGAATATCACCTTCCAGGCATCTTCATGCGTTATGTCAAAGAGCATGGACAAAGTTTGGTGCTGGGCCGGGTCGAACTCCCACAAGTTAAAAGCCCATCATTGACACGGGAGGATCCGGTGGAAGAGCATGACCTGTACTACAGTGACAAGTTTAACCTTCCTGTCAATTAGGTCTTTGACGCAGGTTTGGAGTCCGGTCAGCTCTGCCGAATTACCCCATGACAGGCCTGTCTCTTTCCAGGAGGTGAGCCGTGTGGGGATGCCAGATCGGAATTCGGGGGCCACTGCCCATTCAGGGTCACGTGGCTCGGTGATGTGGAACCACCCCGATTGTCACCCTTTGATGGTTTCCACAAAGGAGCCCTCGAGCCATATAACGTTGGGCATCTTGCCCACCATGGCGCCTCCGCACTCCGCATGCTGGCCGCCCACTACCTTCGGCTTGAATTTGAAGATCTTCAGCCATAAGCCGATGTGGGGCTTGATGTGGAGGATGACCTCGCACACGACGATAAACACCGAGATGTTGAGGATGAAGTTCGGGGGCAGATCGTGGAAATCCAGGCCGTAGTAGAACATGAGCCCCCGGACAAATGGGTGGAGTGGGAAGCCCAGACCGCGAAGGAAATGGGGGAGGAACACCACCCTCTCATGGGGCCTAGGAGTGGAGATAAGCTTCCCCTCGTCTGGAAGCCGGTGCGCGATGTCGTTGGACAAGTATCTGGCTTTCCTCAACTTTTTGATGTGCCCCTCCGTGACGGAGGAGGCCATCCACCTGCCTCCCGCTCCAAACATGGCTGGAGAAGGTTGAGATGGGAAGTGAGGACTTGGGCGCTGGAGCTCGAGTATGCGGAAATGGATAAGCGAAGGAGGAAGAAGGCGTAGATGAAAAAGGTGGATCCTTATCCCCTTATATGGGCGGACGAAACTATGTGCTCCCACCAGCCTGGTAAAACTCACTTATCTCCCAAGCGCCGTGATTAATGGCGCGGTTGGGTTACCCACGCCCATATTGATGAGAATCCTGGAATAAGGGGACACGATCTCTGCTTTGACAAGACGTGCCAAGGAAACCGCCTTGCTAAATGCACTGAGGTGGGACAGTAAAACGATTCGAATAAAGGCTTGGTTGTGGCGTGATGTCACATTGCGGAATACGTCAGCAGATTAGATTTGTGCAAATATTATTCTCTCTATGGTGGTATGTGGAACTTGTTTTGCAGACCCGGACACTATCCTTGTGTTCAAAATCTTCTATGAAGTATTCGGATGGGTTACTGAGGGAGTCCCGGATTAGGGGGTGTCCGGATGACCGGACTATGACCTTTGGCCGGACTCCTGGACTATGAAGATACAAGATTGAAGACTTCATCCCGTGTCCGGACGTGACTTTCCTTGGCGTGGAAGGCAAGCTTGGCGATATGGATATGTAGATCTCCTCCCATTGTAATCGACTCTGTGTAACCCTAGCCCTCTCCGGTGTCTATATAAACCGGAGGGTTTTAGTCCGTAGGATGAACAACAATCATACCATAGGCTAGCTTCTAGGGTTTAGCCTCTCTGATCTCGTGGTAGATCTACTCTTGTACTACCCATATCATTAATATTAATCAAGTAGGAGTAGGGTTTCACCTCCATCGAGAGGGCCCGAACCTGGGTAAAAACATCGTGTCCCTTGTCTCCTGTTACCATCCACCTAGACACATAGTTCAGGACCCCCTACCCGAGATTCGCCGGTTTTGACACCGACAAGGGGTGTTGGACCGCGGAACTCAAGATCTACTTGGTGCAAAGGGCCTTGCCGGAAAAGGAGGAAGACGCAGAGCGCGTGGGGCGGCAAGCCACGGCATACTGCATCCAAGATGGAGAGCTCTACAGGAAGCGACCGAACGACGTGTCCCTACGTTGCATATCCAACAAGCAGGGGAAGTAGTTGTTGGCGGACAAACACGACAGAGACTGTGGGCACCACTCGTCGTCACGGACCCTCGTCGGCAAGGCGTTCCACAGCGGGTTCTACTGGCCCGCAGCACTCAATGACACCGTCGAGCTGGTGAGAGCTTGTGAAGCCTGCCAGTTCCACGCCAAGCAGATCCATCAGCCGACACAGGGCGTGCAGACCATACCCCTATCATGGCCATTCACGGTTTGGGGGCTGGACATCTTGGGCCCATTCCCTCGAGCGCCAGGGGGCTATCGCTAGCTCTACGTTGCCGTGGAAAATTCACCAAGTGGGCTGAGGTGGAAGCTGTCCGCACCATCCCGGCAGGCTCCGTAGTCAAGTTCATCAAAGGCCTCGTGAGCCGATTCGGGGTGCCTAACCACATCATCACCGATAACGGTTCGCAATTCACCAGCAATCTCTTCAAAACATACTGTGCTAACCTTGGAACGCAGATATGCTACGCTGCAGTAACACACCCTCGGAGCAACGGCCAGGATGAGCGAGCCAACGCGGAGGTCCTGAAGGGCCTCAAGAGCAGGACCTTCAAGAAGAAACGGGAGGCTTGCGGCAGGGGCTGGTATGACGAGCTCCAGTCCGTGTTGTGGTCTATTCGCACGACCGCAACCAAGTCAACTGGCGAAACCCCGTTCTTCCTCGTCTACGGAGCTGAGGCCATCCTCCCTCACGAGGTCAGACGTCGCTCCGCGCGGGTCCTGGCGTTCGATGAGATGCAGTAGGACGCCATGTGGGGGACAGACCTCGTGCTGGGGGAGGAACGCCGCCGGGAGGCCGCGCTGTGAGCGGCCGTGTACCAGCAGGCACTACGACGATACCACGGCCGCAACATCCTTCCTAGGAACGTCGAGGTAGGTGACCTCGTGCTCAGGCGGGTCCTCTCCAGGGAAGGTCTGCACAAACTCTCTCCCATGTGGGAGGGCCCGTTCAAGGTTGTTCATGTTTCTAGGACCGACTCCGCACGCTTGGAATCTCAGGAGGGGGTGCCCATCTCGAACGCGTGGAACATTCAACACCTCCGGAAGTTCTACCCTTGAGCGACGCCCAGTGCCTATGGAAAAGGCCAAGATCCTGTGAAGAAGGCCAATGCCTGTGAAGCTTGCCGCTTTGAAAAGGCCCGGTGCGTGTGAAGAAGGCAAACGCCTGTGAAGCTCACCGCCCGTGACACTCTCATGTAATAATGAGTGGGGCTATACATGCTCCGGAGTCTCTAGAGCGTCGCCCCTGGGCCCACGCCCACGCCCACGCCCAGTGGTAGCACTTAGCTCCGCGCTGGTGAGAAGACGCCGAAGACTAGATTAGGTGCCAGACGCGACTTTTCATTTGCTTTCTGCAGTTGGCTAGTTTTCCCTTGTTTGAAGCTTTTAGTTGAAGTTGCCTTTAGTGTTGTGCGGCACCCGGCCTGCGCTTTCCGTTTTTGTCATTCGCCTGACCCTGCTTTCTTTTTGCGACCCTCGTGAGGAGGGCCGCGTGGGCACCCTCGCGAGTGTCGCCTAGTTTGATTTCGTGAGGTTCCTCGACCTAAGTTTGCAAGGGGAGCACTCCTCCCGGTCAATGCCCCACGGGCATCGCGACGCGAATGCTGGGCCCGAGCAGGCCACCCCTACGGCCGGGGACTGAATCCTAACCCTCCGGCAAGTTCTTTTTGCAGGCTTCGAGACCCATGATGAGGCTTCTGGACGGAGCCTCCTGAGGCTGGCGCCGCAACAAACCCCTCCCACTAAGCTAAGTTGTTCCTACTCATGAGCACGCGGCACCGTAGCACGGCACAAAAATAGGAACAACATGATAATTAAAAGCAACATTCTAGCACGCCCCTGCGGGGCCTCGTACTTCTCTCTTCATGCAGGAAAAACGAAATGGGCACAGCTCGACCAACTACAGCCCGGAGAACAGGACCTGCATCGCCTTGCGGAGTTCAAGAAGCTTCCTCTTCACGCTTCACCTGGGCGCGGCGGTCGGACGATCCACCTCCCCCCTCAAAGCGAGCACAGTGGCGCGGTGGCTGGTCGCTGCCGCCGCTGGAGGAGCTACCGTCGGAAGGGGAATCGCCGAAGCTTGAAGAACCGCGGACACTGCCGGGCGCATGCCCGGCCTCTTCTCCACCACTACCGTCGCCGAGGATGAGCATGCAGCCGTCGTCGTCACCTTCGGGGCAGCACCCGGCACGGCGGCCATCACCTCCGAACGCCCTCACGAAGAGGATAGCATCACCGTCAAACTTAAAGTGGAGAGTGCATCGATGGCCAAGACCACGCGCGCGGGCGAACGTCTGCCTGCCGTGGGTCAGTGCCATGTTCTCAGCAACATAAACCTCCATCGCCACCTACGAGGCCCTGCTACAGCAGCCGTCCGCCTGGAGCCAGAGTTCCCCTGCAGTGCCGGCCGGCAGCTCGCCGGCGAAGAAGGGAGGCAGCTGGAGCGAGGTACCAGCCGGGACCTCCGACCAAACGATGAACTCCGTCAGCACCTCCACAGAATGGAATCGGGGGCGTGGAGGCCGAGCGGCCGCGGCACTTCTCCCCCCTCCGATCGAGCGGCTTCCACCAAGCGAGGGACCTCCGCCGAGGCCTCGGGCATCCCTTGCAGGAGTCGCGGGATGCTTGCGGGGGCGACCCCGGCCACGCTTGGCAGGAAGAGAGTCAGGCCCCTCCCGGCGGGCCTTCCCCTTGTCCGCAGCCGAGAACCTCTTCGTGGGTGCCATGGGATGTGGCAAGCCTAAGGGGAGAAGTGAAGAAGAAGAGGCAGAACAAGGAGAGAGGGACTGGAAGGGCACGTGACGTTCCGTACTTGTAGCCGGGGGAGGCCAACCGTCGGCCTCCATGATCACAAGTAATCATAACTCATACCGCATGTAGGGGCTTGTCGCGTCGGACAGTTGTCGACGCGTCGTGGGGAAGCGGAGACGCCCACGTCCAATCAACAGCCATGCGGCGCCCAAGGCCACAGGCTGTCGGGGCCCGCAGCGCTTCGCACTTGCCCCTTCGCTTCTCTGCTAAGCCAAGTCTGGGCACACCTTGGGCCCGGGGGCTACTGTTGGTGTTCTGGGAACGGGGGTACCCAGACTTGCCTGCCTGCGGCCTATGGCATGGCTCAAGTGGTGTCCCAGTACGGCCCATCTTCATCAACTCAAGCTCGCGGGGTGGATGACAAGCAGCCTCCTCAGGCGCAGCCTCCTTAGGAAGGCTCGCGAGGAGGCGGAGAGATCAAGGCAGGGGTACCTCACGAGGTTCCCGTGATGCAAGCCATGAAGACCGAAGCCAGGCGGGCACCAGGCGGGCACCGGCCTGCGCAGTGTCCTTGTTTCCTCTTTGGTGCAAAGGGGGCAAGCGCAGGCCAAGGTATCAGGAAAAGGCTACCATTTCAGTGCAACAAGACCAAGACCAGCAGAACGGCAGGATGGAGGTCACCATGGAGCCCAAGACGGCGTCATCGTCAGAGTCTTTGACAGGCGAGGACCAACTTTAGTCAGGATAAGTGTACTATATGTTCCCCTTCCAAATGGCCAATTGTTGGCGCCCTTCCCGCTCAATATTTGGGAAGAGAACCAAGGCCTCTCCCTCTATATATAGGGCTAGCCACCATAGTATAGAGGCATTGAGAATCAACCCCTCTGAAGGGAAAGCACCACCACAAGAACATCCCTCATGAGGCTGTTCTTCCCTTGTATGGTTCATCGTCAGCCCTAGAGGCAATCCACCACACCACACACTGGAGTAGGGTATTACACGACAATGGTGGCCCGAACCAGTATAAACCTCGTGTCTCTTGTGTTGTTCATCTTTGCTAGTATATTCTGTGCGGACTTTTGGGACGTGAGTTGGTAGGGGAGAGATCTCTGTGCGCACCCCAGAGTTCGAACCTCAAGGGTCTGCCGGAACCCGAAATCTGACACTTACAGAAACATTTCACGATGCAGTGACATCAACAGAAAGATCTGTAAGCAGTGTGGCATAGTCGTTACTGAATAATCATGTATTGGAATTGGAATGTGCTGATGTTCTCGAGTATCAACTAGAGGTGGAAAGACAATGTGTACATAATTCTCAACGTACAATCAACAAGTTGAGACTGGACATGCAGGTATTAGATGCAGGAGTCAAAAAAATGAAACAAGACAGTGAGGTAACCACGAGGGAATTGGAGATTTTGCAGGCTGAAATTTTTGCTATCTAAATCCGGCCAATCCTATTTTCTGAAGAGATTATAGTTCAAATGGTAAGTTCTGTTGATGCGTGTCCATGATGTATGAGCTTTATTTGTCTAGTGTATGTAATTTGTTGTTTGTGTATGCCTTATTATCACTGGTGTCGAACTATAATGCCCAGTGGGTATATTCGGCTATAATTTCTTTATTGTATAGTGTAGGATTATTCTACGTTTCTATGCCTTGGTCTTTTTATTGTATAGTGTATGTTTTTAGAGGCGATAGTATAGAGTAGGATATTTCTTGAATATGCTATATCGTTGAAACGGGGGCCAATAGGCCCAAACATTTCCTAGACGCCATACAAACGAACAAACATGTGTAGTCAAAGCGGGCCTTAATTGTGCTGCTCAAAATAATTTTAAGTGGATCCCAAATGATGTGGCCCATCGTAACAACGACTCTTAGCAGGCCGTCAATAGGCCTAAAGCTCGATAGGGCCGTATAAATGGAAATGGCCATGGGCCTTTAGCAGGCTGAAATAAATGTCAATTTTGTCTCGGCCCTTTTACTTTATGGGCCAGTAAGAGGCCGAAAGTGTTATGGGCCAGGGGAGGCCCAATTTGCAAACTAGGCTTTTAACAAGCCGAAAGTCGCGTTGGGCTGAAATGATGCCCTATGGAACGTGGGCCCCTAATGGACCTAAAGTCCAAGGCCCAACTGTTGTGCGGCCATTAACATGCCGAGGGACAAAATGGGCTAAGAGTTGGCCCATTTACCGAATGGTCCGAGGACAAGCCTAAAGTCATAGCGGGCTAGAATTGGCCCAACTGCAGAATGGGACAAGAAAAGGACGAAAGACGTTCCGGACCATTAACGGGCTGGAACTGACGATGGGCTGCTAATAGGCCGAAAGAAGCTCGGGCGCAATTGGGCCCAAAAACGTAGCAGGATTTTCATGGGCTTAAACTGACGATGGGCTGGAAATTGTACAATCTAGAATGGGACTTTGATGGGCCGATTCTGTGTAACTTGTATGGGCTGTACTTGTAAATGGGCCTGACTCAAGTAGGATGCTAATGGGTCGGCCCGCTTATTTTGACAGGCCCGGCCTTTTCACCAGAATGGGCCTCTGTTGGGTCGTGCCACGTGCCGACGTATCAAAGGCAGCTCCTGTCCAATGAGTGGATGACATCTGTCCCGATGGTGAGGCAACATGTGTTTCCTCTGGCCAATCAGAATTTTACATGTGGAAATTTTCCCATTGGTCCGGGATGTTAACGGGTTATTGGATCCAAAACTGGACCCGATAGCTTAATGACGTTCCGTTTTGGTGGCTGCCACATGTCGGTCACCCTTGATGAAAGCACTTTTGTGACATGTGATTTATAGTCATGGAAGTGGACACTTCCGTGATGATAATTTTGGTAATGTCATGGAACACTTTTATGACAGCACAGGTATGACTATCTTGATTCTGTCATAAAATCGTCATGGATGTACATGCATGACAGAAAATGCGACCTACTGTGACAAGCACATATCATCATGGAAGTGTATTTTTTTTGTAGTGCCTCTCTTGTCATGCTTAAGCCTTGGCGTCATACAACTCACCGAAGCTGCTCCAACGACGAAACCCTCCATCACACCGGAGCAGTACCATATGCTCCATCTCCATACGCCTAACATCTTCTTCCCCTCCTCCGACAACCAAGTTAGCCGGAGCATCCTCACCGACCAACCAAATCACGCTGAGATCGACATGACTTCGCCAAAGAGGTTGTACACCTTTTGCATCTCTTTTTTACTCTACATGTTATATATATTGTCCACTAAGCACACATAGTGAGGTGAAATACGATTATTTTATCCTACTATATGACAAGCAGTGAGGTACCAGGCAACTTAGCTATCCGTGATGGACTCTCTTGAATGCCATCATTGTTTATCTCTGCGCATTTGAGCTGTTCATTTGTCGATGGGCCTGGGAGTTGAGCTAGTAGGGCAGTGGCCTGGGTCCAAAGTAATAGAAGTAGCACAAAAACATTTTTTTAGTGTAGGCTTTTCCTTGCTCAAGCCTGCCTACTAGAATCGCCAGTGCTTGAAAGGAAAAGTGAAGGGAAAACAAAGGAATCAGAAAGTTTCCTATGGTACTACTATTCATGAATTTGGTTCAAAGGAATGGAGCAAAGGAAAACTGTAGTATTTGTTCCTTTAGTGTCTCCTTGAAATAAAAACCGTAGGAATTTTAATTTCCACTTGTCCTCCTTTTCAAATTCCTATTCATGAAGCACAAGACTAAGAGATAGTAGCATAATAGCATTTTAACCATACATTTTCTTGTGGTTTGACTTAATCTCACCATGCTTCTTTCCATCATGTGATCTTCCAATTCTTGTGAATCAAACACCCAGATTGGCACAAATCCTATGATTTTAAATTCTCTATTTTGCACGTGCATTCCTATCCTATTCCTATCTATTTCCTATCCTTGCATTGTTAGAATCCTCAAATTCAAACAAGCCCTTACACAATTACTTATGTTACAGATATGTGTCAAATAAAACCTTGTGTCATTTGTCCTGCTCCTGCTGCGCTGTGTTCTACCCCAACTCAGCTGCTCCAACGATGGAAGGGTTCACCACAGCTGGGATCCACTCTCCAGACTGTCTTTTGCCGCCTCAGATCTTCTTCCCCGCCACCGGCAGCCACGACAACTACATTACCATCATCAACTAGACAGATGACCTTGAGGACTACGAAGGACTGCAAGAGAGATCACACTCTTCTGTGTCTGCTTACTTTATGCATCACTTAATATGATGAGATGCTACTTTATCGTCGTGTTCACCTATTACACTCCGGGTCAGGTCAAAACTAATGCTGAAACTTGAGTTTTTAAATGGTTGTGGGGTACATATTGGGGCAGCAATCATTACTATCTGTCTAGTACCTGGTTAATCTCGGGTGTCTACTATGAGTTTCATGTTGGGTGCAAACAAACATTAAAGGAGCCATTATCTGTATTTTTTAACTAAAGCTATTATCTGCCTGGTATCATTGGTTTTCGGTCTATGCATAGTTTGCTACCATCACTCTGGATTTGTTAATGCACTCCTTACATAATCCCGCTACGTTTTATTCCTATGCATGTCAGTTATTGTACACAATGGAACTGAACATGTAGAGCAAAAGAGACGAGCCTTGTGTGGCAATAAAATTTCATGCAGATGTCGCTCCATGTTTGGCGCAAAGTAGGCAGCCCCCCTCCACCAATTTCGGATCGTAATCAAGAGGAACATAACTATTCTGAGGGGGATTCAAAAGGAGAAGACCACTCCTATTTACCCCCTGAGATTTTCGCTCTAACTTGGCATGTTGATGTTGGTAATATCATGCATATGGTGCCTTGCATTGCTTAGTGTATACATCAAATATGTCATCTACTTAGTTTGGACATGCTTTGTGTCAATGCCATCTGTTTAGTTTCTATATTGTATATGTGAATCATGCAATGCCACCTTGTTTAGCCAGGCATCATATATGTGAATTTTGCAATGCCACCCTGGTTAGCCAGTCATATTGTATGTGAATTATATCATGCCATCAGTTTTTATTACTTGTTAAATTTGTCAACAATTTTAGTACATTCAATTACTCTTCATGTGCATCAGCCATTCAGCACGATCATGGAAAAATCTGGAGTAGAAACAAGGTCTTCAGAGCAGACAATGCTATCTGACGTACCGCATGTCTTGCTAGTTACGGATAGCTCCTCGGAGGAGGATTCAGAGACAGATGACCAGTCCTATTTTCCCCCGAGGTGCATGCTCTAACTTGTCAGGGTTATGTTGCTCATATCGTGCGTATGGTATGTCATTTGCTTAGTTTAGACATGCTTTATGTGAATGCCACCTCTTTAGTATCAAATTACCATATATGTGAATTATGCAATGCCATCTTGTTGCAAGACATTATATATGTGAGTTATGCAATGCTATCTTGTTGCAAGGCATTATATATGTGAATTATGCAATGCCATGTTGTTTAGCCAAGCGTCATATATGTGAATTATATCATGCCGTCCTTTTTTTGTATTTCTCATTGTATTTGTCGGCAATGTTTGTATATTCAACTACTCTTCTTGTGCATCAGCCATTTGAATTGGTGATGGAGAAATCTGGAGTGAAAACAAGGTCTTCAGAGCCGACAATGCTACCTGCTAAAGCAGATATCTTGCTGGTTACAGGTAGCTCTTCAAAGGAGGATTCAGAGGTAGATGACCAGTCCTATTATCCCCCTGAGGTGTATGCTCAAACTTGGCAGGGTTATATTACTCATATCATGCATATGTTGTATTGCAATGCTTAGTTTTTACATCATATACACAATATTGAATGCCATCTCCTTAGTTAACACATCATATATGTGATTGCCCTCTGCTCACTTGCTTAGTATATACATCATATATTTGAAATATATCATGCCATAATGTTTACATAGACAGCATGTACATGAATTATGGCATCCCAACCCATTTTGTAAATACATAATATAGTTATATCATCTCATCCTGTTTACATAGTCATCATATTTTCAATTATGTCATTCTATCTGTGAATTACATCATGCCATCATGTTTCCATCGAGGACATGTTTGTGATTTATGGCATGCCAACCACTTTAATAGACACATCGTATAGTTATATCATGTCATCCTGTTTATATAGTCATCATATTTTGAAGTATGTCATTCTATCCTGTTTAGTTGGCCATCATCCATGTGAAATTGTGTCATGCTATCCTGTTTAATTAGCCATCATATATGTGAAATTATGTCCTGCTATTCTGTTTGGTTAGACAACATAAATGTGAATTATTTCATGCCATGTTTTCTTCCGTACTATCCATTGTAGTTGTCTATCTTACAATATCTGTACATTCAATTACTTTTCTTGTTTATCAGCCATTTCAATTAGAGGGCGTGCTGGCAGTATCTGTGGGAGTAAAAACACGGTCTTCAGAAAAGATCGTGCTACCTATTGATGCAGATAGAACCATAGTTGTACTTGCCCAAGAACCAGCCCCACCACACATAACCCAGACTCACTCAGATTGTACCCCTACCCAGCTGGACAGAGAACCAGCTACACCCCTTATAACCCCAACCCCAGCAGATAGTAACCCAGTTCCAGTTGACACAACACCGTCTCAACCACAGAGCACCCAAACACGAGCACTTAGTAAGGCAACTGCAGCGCCCGAAGCACGAGGACCACCATTCTGAACCGCAAGTCAACGTTTAAAGTAGAAGAAGAATTGTTCTCGAGTCAGGTTCTGTAGCTATGGTTCATACTACTTTGCTCTTGCATCACTATATTCATTCATACCAACTAATTTCAAATTTGAAGGATGCAATTGAAACTCCAATGGCACAATAGGTATGTTTTAAACCTGTTTCTTTAACGTGTTTGCTGTTGTAACTTGCTCTATGTTGATTTCAAATTCAATTGAATAAACAGTTACGTTCTCATTCCATGCACATTACAAGTGTTGTTATTGCTGTGTAGTTTCCCATAATTATATTCTGTCTATGCTGCTTTGTCTTAAATAGATATAATTCGAATTGTATTTATCTTGATTTGGCAACATAAACTAGAATGATATAGACCATACAGTAACCATACTACATAGATATATGTTTGTTTCATGCTGTTATCCTGTCCACCTTACTACTGAAATTATTTACAAGAATGAGTTCCATATACTACATTGTAAACCTGTGATGTGTTTGTTTGTTTCTCTTTTAGAGCGCGGATAAAATATTAGAGAAGAGTACCCCGTTATGCAATGGTAAAGGAAGTAATGTAGATAAGGCTCAAGATAGTGAGACATCCCTGTTGGTCTCCAAGAAAGCTGATAAAAACTATAATGAAGACACAGAGACAATCCCAAAATCCTGTCTTGATGTAGTGTTCGAGTTACTGGCTACTAGTGCTGGCACCAGCTCTTCAAACTTGCTGCCTGAATCACTTCGACTTCTTGAGTCTTAAGTTCAAGTTGAAAGACATCGATCAGATGTTATGCAACGGGAAACCAAAGGACTGAGGAAGTCCCTGCATAATTCAGATGCATACTTTCTGGTGCAACAGCAAGTGCTGGAGGATTTAAGTGCCAAACAGGAGAAACTTAATAAGCTTGCTAAGCATCTTGCCAGCATTATGGGTACCCAAGATATTGTTTCTTCAGCTCTTTTGAAGTGGTTTCAGTTCTGGACTTGTTTTGCTGCAGCGTTTCTTTGCACTGGTCGCCAACTTTGACAATCAGTGTATATGATATGCTGCTTTGTTCCTTATATTTGCACAGGTGGCGAACTTTGATGCCCAACGGATGTAATATGTGTAATAGCCGTGATATCCTAGCGTAATTTGCTTGCTTATTTACTTCCTTATTGTCTTGTTTGTTTGTTTGCTGGTAATTAGTGCAGTTCTTTTTCCACGGTTTGCTAGTGGCCGCAATAACCTATTTTTTAAAACTAGGCCACAATAACCATGGGTTACATATTTAAAGTAGTTACCATGGGCCTCCTATGGGCCGTAGAAATAATGGGTCTTCTAAGGGCCGTAGAAAAAATTGGCCTTCTACGAGGCATAGAGACAATTGTCCTTCTACGTGCCGTAGACACAATGGGCCATCTATGGGTCGTGTCATCAATGGGCCTTCTACGGGCCGTATGATAGATTGGCCAAACATGGGCCAATAATAGACCGCATTATGGCCGTAAACAGGCTAGAGTTGGAATCGTCCGTTCATGGGCCGACCATAATGGGACGTCCTTAATTGGCCGTATTTGATGACGCTATGAAAACGGCCCAACGTATTAACGACCCACAAATGGGCCGACTGTAACCATGGGCTGAATTTGGCCCACAAGTAGAAAATGACATTAACGGCCCGTAAGTAAACAAATGCTGGAAATGAGCCCAAGAATAAATGGGCCCTGAGAAGGCTAAAAGATAACATGGGCTAGAAACGGACCAATGGAATAATGGGCCGTTAATGGGTATAAAGTGATACATTGTTCATTACGGGCCAGTTTCACCACGGGTCGTTAATGGGCCAAGAGTTACAAAGGGCCTCATATGGGCCGAAAGACGTCATTGTCCGTACATGGGTCAGAAGTTAAAATGGGCTGGAATCATATTGGACGGCCCAGATGACGCTACTGGGACTAATTTAGATAGGTCATAATGGGCCCTAGGTTAGTGGGCTATTAATGGGCTATATGCGAACAAGCCATTAACATGCTTTCTGTGGGCCGGCCTGCCACCTTTTGACCAAGTCAAACGGGCCAGCCTTTTCATAGGAACGGGCCTCTGTTGGGCCGTGCCACGTGTCGACGTATCATAGGAGCCTTCGGTCCAATGAGTGGACGACATCTGTCTCAACGGTGAGCCGACACGTGTTTCCTCCAGCCAATGATGATTTTACACGTGGAAAATCCCCATTGGTTGGGGCTGTTAACGGGTTATCGGATCCAAAACCGGACCCAATAGCTTAACAGCGATCCGTTACGATGGATGCCACGTGTCGGTCACCCTTGATGAAAGCACTTCTATGACGCACAATTTATCATCATAGAAGTGGACACTATCGTGATGATAATTTTGGTAATGTCATGGAACACTTCTATGACAACACAGGTATGACTATCTTGATTCTGTCATAAAATCATCATGGATGTACATGCATGACAGAAAACATGACCTACTGTGACAAACACGTATCATCACAGAAGAGTATTTTTTTGTAGTACGGTTAAGCGAATCTTTGGATATTTGGCTCATACCCCAAACTTTGGCTTATGGTACCCAAGAGGAGCTAACTTCAACCTTATGGGCTATTCAGACTCAGATTGGGCGGGAGACAAAGTGGATAGTAAGTCAACTTCCGAAGGGTGGTAATTTCTTAGTTGCTCTTTGGTGAGTTGGTCTTCTAAGAAGCAAAGTTTGTTGGGGAACGTAGTATTTCAAACATTTTCCTACAATCATGCAAGATCTATCTAGGTGATTCATAGCAATGAGAGGGGAGAGTGTGTCCACGTACTCTCATAGACCGAAAGCGGAAGCGTTTAATAAAGCAGTTGATGTAGTCGAACGTCTTGACGATCCAACCGATCCAAGTACCAAATGTATGGCACCTCCATGTTCAGCACACATTCAGCACGATGATTTCCCTCGAGCTCTTGATCCAGTTGAGGAAGAGGGAGAGTTCTGTCAGCATGACAGTGTGGCAATGGTGTTGATGTTGTTACCAACGCAGGGCTTCGTCTAAGCACTATGACGATATGACAGAGGTGTTAAACAGTGGAGGAGGGCACTGCACATGGCTAAGAGAACAACTGTTGTGCTTTGGGTTGCCCCCTGCCCCCGTATATAAAGGAGGGAGGAGGAGGATGCCATCCTAGGAGGGGCGCGCCTATAGGGGGAGTCCAACTAGGATTCCCAATCCTAGTTGGAGTCCCCTTCCTATTCCAAGAGGGGGGGAGAGGGAAAGAGGTGGAGAGGGAGAAGCAAAGAGGGGGCCACCACCCCCTCCTAGTCCAATTCGGACCAGCCAAGGGGGGGCGTGCGGCCACCCTGCGGCCCTCCTCTCCTTTCCGCTAAAGCCCAATAAGGCCCATTACTTCCCGTGGGGGGTTCCGATAACCTCCCGGTACTCCAAGAAATGCCCGAACCATTCTGAAACCTTTCCAGTGTCTGAACATAGCCTTACAATATATCAATCCTTATGTCTCGACCATTTTTAGACTCCTTGTCACGTCCGTGATCTCATCCGGGACTCCGAACAAACTTCGGTCATCAAAAACACATAACTCATAATACAAATCACCATCGAACGTTAAGCATTCGGACCCAACGGGTTTGAGAACTACGTAGACATGATCGAGACATATCTCCGATCAATAACCAATAGCGGAACATGGATGCTCATATTGGCTCGTACGTATTCTACGAATATCTTTATCGGTCAAACCGCATAACATCATACGTTGTTCCCTTTGTCATCGGTATGTTACTTGCCCGAGATTCCCTCGTCGGTATCATCATACCTAGTTCAATCTCGTTACCGGCAAGTCTCTTTACTCGTTCCGTAATACTTCATCCTGCAAGTAACTCATTAATCACATTGCTTGCAAGGCTTATAGTGATGAGCATTACCAAGAGGGCCCAGAGATACCTCTCCGAAACACGGAGTGACAAATCCTAATCTCGATCTATGCCAACCCAACAAACACCATTGGAGACACCTGTAGAGCATCTTTATAATCACCTAGTTACGTTGTGACATTTGATAGCACACAAGGTGATCCTCCGGTATTCGGGAGTTGCATAATCTCATAGTCTGAGGAACATGTATAAGTCATGAAGAAAGCAGTAGCAATGAAACTATAACGATCATAATGCTAAGCTAATGGATGGGTCTTGTCCATCACATCATTCTCCTAATGATGTGATCCCATTCATCAAATGACAACACATGTCTATGGTTAGGAAACATAACCATCTTTGATTAATGAGATAGTCTAGTAGAGGCATACTAGGGACACTTGGTTTTGTCTATGTATTCACACATGTACTAAGTTTCCGGTTAATACAACTCTAGCATGAATAACAAAAATTCATCATGATATAAGGAAATAAATAATAATTTTATTATTGCCTCTAGGGCATATTTCCTTCAGTCTCCCACTTGCACTAGAGTCAATAATCTAGATTACAAAGTAATGATTCTAACACCCATGGAGTCTTGGTGCTGATCATGTTTTTCTCGTGGAAGAGGCTTAGTCAACGGGTCTGCAACATTCAGATCTGTATGTATTTTGCAAATCTCTATGTCTCCTTCCGAGACTTGATGCCGGATGGAATTGAAGCGTCTCTTGATGTGTTTGGTTCTCTTGTGAACTATGGATTCCTTTGCCAAGGCAATTGCACCAGTATTGTCATAAAAGATTTTCATTGGACCCGATGCACTAGGTATGACACCTAGATCGGATATGAACTCCTTCATCTAGACTTCTTCATTTGTTGCTTCTGAAGCAACTATGTACTCCGCTTCACACGGAGATCCCGCCATGACGCTTTACTTGGAACTGCACCAACTGATAGCTCCACCATTCAATAAAATACATATCCGGATTGCGACTTAGATTCATCCGGATCAATGTCAAAGCTTGCATCAACATAACCGTTTACGACGAGCTCTTTGTCACCTCCATAAATGAGAAACATATCCTTAGTCATTTACAGATATTTCAGGATGTTCTTGACCGATATCCAGTGCTCCACTCCGGGATTACTTTGGTACCTCCCTACTATACTTATAGCAAGGCACACATCAGGTCTGGTACACAGCATTGCATACATGATAGAACCTATGGCTAAAGCATAGTTAATGACTTTCATTTTCTCTCTATCTTTTGTAGTGGTCGGGCATTGAGTCTGACTCAACTTCACACCTTGTAACACATGCAAGAACCCCTACTTTGACTGAACCATTTTGAACTTCTTCAAAACATTATCAAGGTACATGCTTTGTGTAAGACCAATTAAGCGTCTTGACCTATCTCTATAGATCTTGATGCCCAATATGTAAGCAGCTTCACTGAGGTCCTTCATTGAAAAACTCTTATTCAAGTATCCTTTTATGCCATCCAGAAATTCTATACCATTTCCAATCAACAATATGTCATCCACATAAAATATTACAAATGCTACAGAGCTCCCACTCACTTTCTTGTAAATACAGGCTTCTCCAAAAGTCTGTATAAAACCATATGCTTTGATCACACTATCAAAGCATTTATTCCAACTCCGAGAGGCTTGCACCAGTCCATAAATGGATCGCTGGGGCTTGCACACTTTGTTATCACCCTTTGGATCGACAAAACCTTCTGGTTGCATCATATACAATTATTCTTCTAGAAATCCATTCAGGAATGCAGTTTTGACATCCATCTGCCAAATTTCATAATCATAAAATGCAGCAATTGCTAACATGATTCGGACAGACTTAAGCATCGCTACGGGTGAGAAAGTCTCATCGTAGCCAACTCCTTGAACTTGTCGAAAACATTTCGCAACAAGTCAAGCTTTGTAGACAATAACATTACCGTCAGCGTCAGTCTTCTTCTTGAAGATCCATTTATTTTCTATGGCTTGTCGATCATCGGGCAAATCCACCAAAGTCCACACTGTGTTCTCATACATGGATCCCATCTCAGATTTCATGGCCTCAAGCCATTTCACGGAATCTGGGCTCATCATCGCTTCCTCATAGTTCGTAGGTCCATCATGGTCTAGTAACATGACTTCCAGAATAGGATTGTCATACCACTCTTGGGCGGACCGTACTCTGGAAGACCTACGAGGTTCTGTAGTAACTTGACCTGAAGTTTCATGAACATCATCATTAGCTTCCTCACTAATTGGTGTAGGAATCACTGGAACTGATTTCTGTGATGAACTACTTTCCAATTCGGGAGAAGGTACAATTACCTCATCAAGCTCTACTTTCCTCCCACTCACTTCTTTCGAGATAAACTCCTTCTCTAGAAAGGATCCATTCTTAGCAATGAATATCTTGCCTTCGGATCTGTGATAGAAGTTGTACCCAACAGTTTCCTTTGGGTATCCTATGAAAACGCACTTCTCCGGTTTGGGTATGAGCTTATCAGGTTGAAGCTTTTTCACATAAGCATCGCATCCCCAAACTTTAAGAAATGACAACTTTGGTTTCTTGCCAAACCATAGTTCATAAGGCGTCATTGAGGAAGTCCTGGATTAAGGGGTCCTCGGACAGCCGGACTATTGATGTGGTCCGAACTGATGGACTATGAAGATACAAGACATAAGACTTCGTCCCGTGTCCGGATGGGACTCTCATTGGCGTGGAAGGCAAGCTTGGCGACCGGATAGGAAGATTCCTTTCTTTGTAACCGACTTTGTACAACCCTAGTCCCCTCCGGTGTCTATATAAACCGGAGGGCTTAGTCCGTAGAGGCAGATACACAATCATAATCTCAAAGGCTAGACTTCTAGGGTTTTAGCCATTACGATCTCGTGGTAGATCAACTCTTGTAATACTCTTATTCATCAAGATCAATCAAGTAGGAAGTAGGGTATTACCTCCACAGAGAGGGCCCGAACCTGGGTAAACATCGTGTCCCCCGCCTCCTTTTACCATCAGCCTTAGACGCACATTTAGGACCCCCTACCCAAGATCCGCCGGTGTTGACACCATCAATAATCTATAACAATACAGTCCACAGGGATGTTTTCCTCCCCGGACAGATCTTCGTATTAGGCGGCTTCGCACTACGGGCCAACTCGCTTGGCCATCTAGAGTAGATCGACAGCTACACCCCTGGCCATCAGGTCAGGTTTGGAAGTCTGAATTATGTTGCCGACATCCGCGGAGACTTGATCTTCGACAGATTCGAGCCCATGACGGCCGCTCCCTGCCGCACTTAAATCTATCATCGAACCGTGCTCGGGAGATAGCGCCTGTAACTGCTCTGGCCCTAGATCTGGAGCAGATTGCGCCACCCGAGGACGGGAAGATCAACCCCGCCACGGAAACCGCACACTCAGCGGCATTGGAGCCGAACACAGATCCAAACTCGAGCAGAGCCTGTGTCATCGGAACCTCGGATTCATCTCCGGCCATAGGTTCCAATCCGCGTACATCCGCGCCCATCGAACCTGATCGGGTGCCGATCGTTGAGTTCAGCTCTGCGGACATCTTCCGGCACTCGCCTTTAGGCGATTTGCTAAGCTCGTTAAAATCCCTCTCCTTATCAGGAGACTCTTATCGGAACTATATCTGGCTTGAATTGGAAGCGGATGACGAAAAATTTCACTTCCCACTCGCCACCCACTTCGTAGACAGTTTCGAATATTTAACCGATCTACTTGACTATGCCTTCAAGGACTTCAAAGGGATGGAGCTCGAAGCTAGAGAAAACCTAGACCAAAACCCACCCATAACCGGGCGGTGGATAGCTACGTGTTCATATGTTATACATATGGTGGACACACTTCAAGAGAAGGAGGCTGACAGTTATAATGATAAGCTCGTCGATGAACCTCCCGAGCGACGGCGTGAGAAGCACCGATCTCGATCCGGCAAGGGAAAAAATAGCAACATTGTCACTGACGACGGTGATAATCTAGACCAAGCCGAAGACCCCGCAGACCCAGCGATGGAGCAGGACAAGCAAGAGGACGGCGTGCACAATCCGGGGTTGTGGTCCGAACACAGCGACGCCGAAGACATCAATTATCAACCTGTCTCCGAAGAGGTGATCAGCTTGGGTGACGATGAATTCGTCATCCCAGAAGAACCCTTAGAACAAGAGCGGCTCCATCGGAGGCTCATCGCCACTGCAAGGAGCCTGAAGAAGTAGAAGCAGCAGCTTAAAGCCGCACATGATATGCTCAATGATAAATGGAACGAAGAGCTAGACGGTGAGGAAAAATATGGCTGTAATCGCCAAACAAAGGGCTATCCTAAGCGTAAATTGCTACCCAGATTCAACGACGAGGCTGTTGCGCCCATACCACCGAAGAATAATACCGCCAACAAGACGGACCGACCACGGACCGACCACCTCGTGGAGGGGACAAAGTGGCTAGCAATGGCATACACAAGCCCGCACCCCCTCCCCGTAAAGGAAGAGAGGTCGTGGCTCAGGGCCAGAAACACGATTTACGTGAAGACCTGAACGAAAAGGTTGGGAAAGCCAGATCCATCTACGGATCTAGGGACCGTGCCCCCACGCGGGACTGTGGTTATCAAGCCAAATATGTCGGCCATATACCAGTTCGGAACCGATACCGAACATTACAACCGTCAGACCCACGCCACGACACAGCCAAATACAGGGGTTCCATGCACCCCTTGTGCTTCACTGATGAGGTGCCGGATCACGAATTTCTAGAAGGGTTTAAACCAGTAAATATCGAGGCATATGATGGAACGACGGATCCTGCTGTTTGGATAGAAGACTTTATTCTTCACATCCACATAGCTCGTGGAGATGATCTCCACGCCATCAAATACTTACCCCTCAAGCTGAAGGGGCCAGCTCGGCACTGGCTTAAAAGCCCGCCAGAAAACTCCATTGGAAGTTGGGAAAGAACTTGAGGATGCTTTTAGGGCCAATTTTCAAGGGACCTATGTCCGCCCCCCGGATGCCGACGATCTAATTCACATAACCCAATAGCCCGGGGAATCAGCCCAAAAGCTGTGGAATCAGTTTCTCACTAAGAAGAACCAAATTGTCGATTGCCCAGATGCCGAAGCCTTAGCTGCCTTGAAGCATAGTGTCCGGGACAAATGGCTAGCTAGACACCTCGGCCAGGAAAATCCAAGGACAATGGAGGTCTTAACTACACTCATGACTCGTATTTGCGCGGGCTAGGACAGCTGGTTAGCACGTAGCAGCACCAGCGATCCCGGCACATCCGAAATCAGGGATGGCAATGGAAAGCCACGACGCAACAAAAACAAATGTCGCAACAATGGAGGAAGCCCAGATGATACAGCGGTAAGCGCCGGATTCAGTGGCCCCAGACCCAGTCAACGGAAGAAACCATTTAAAAGCAATAAAGATGGTCCATCCAGCCTGGGCAAAATTTTAGACAGGCCCTGTCAGATCCATGGCACCCCCGCTAAACCTGCGAACCATACCAACCGCAGTTGTTGGGTCTTCAAGCAGGCCGACAAACTCACCACCGAACATAAGGGGAAGGGACCTCAGAGCGAAGACGAGGATGAATCTCGCCAGCCAAACACGGGGGGACAGAAGAAATTTTCGCCGAAGATCAAAACAGTGAACATGATCTATGTCACTCATATCCCAAAGAGGGAGCGCAAATGGGCACTCCGAGACATCTATGCCATTGAGCCTGTTGCCCCCAAATTCAACCCATGGTCGGCCTGTCCATTCACCTTTGATTGCAGGTATCATCCGACTAGTATCACGGGGGTTCGGCTGCCCTAGTGCTCAATCCAATAATTGATGGATACCACTTGACTTGAGTCCTTATGGACGGCGGCAGCAGTCTCAATTTGATATATCAGGACACTTTCCACAAGATGGGGATAGACTCGTCAAGAATCAAGCCAAGCAGCATGACCTTTAAAGGAGTCATACCGGGCGTAGAAGCCCACTGCACGGGCTCTTTAACGTTGGATGTCGTATTCGGCTGTCCCGATAACTTTCGAAGTGAAGAGCTCATCTTCGACATAGCTCCGTTCTGAAGTGGCTATCATGCACTACTCGGAAGAAAAACCTTCGCCCGCTTCAATGCAATCCCGCATTATGTTTATTTAAAGTTCAAAATGCCTGGCCCGCATGGCGTCATCACAGTCAATGGAAATATGGAGCACTCTCTTCGCACAGAGGAATACACTGCGGCCCTAGCAGCCGAACTCCAAAACGGCATATTCAAGCCGAATAGCTCATCGGTCGTTAAGACTGCGGACACAACCAAACATGTCTGGCGCCCGCCTCAGTGCGGCAGCTCAGATAAATCCTAGCTCGATTAGCAGTTACGCCCCCATCGACTGCCCCATAAGGCGATAGCATACGTGCCTCGTATACACGAGTATATCCTTAAAATTCCTTGGACGACGCTGGGGGCACACTGCATACCAATAGTCCATAGCTTGGCTTGACCCTATTGGACCTTAGAAATTATCTTTCAAGGTTCATCAAACGAACCAGCTCTGTTGACGGCCACACTGGATTCCTTTTTACAGGTTTTTTCTTTTTTTTACAGCTGGCCATCACATTCCCCCTCCCCCCCTTCAAGGACACATCACAAAGGAGAAGACAGCATAGACGTGCAGCAGGGCCCCGCGCTAAGGTTTCTTTTTAGATTAAGACCCTGTGTAAACTTTTTATCTCTTTTTGTTTTATACTTTTCTGGCATTTAAAGTGTCCAAGTTATCGACACTATCTGTAAGTACACGGCTCGCCATACTGGACAGGGATATTATAGAAGTAGCTTGGTTCATATTGTACTTGGAGTTTTATTCTCTCACCACCTGCGTTCTCCCCGTGTCAGATTGAAGCCTGTGTCTTGATACTAGGGTCCATTAAAAGGGGCCGTATTTAGCCCGGTATATGTTGAAAAGTCCAAACACCTATAGGGAGTGTTCGGCGTCACGAGTTTGGGCCTATATGCATCAGCTCCGAATCATGTCTTTGGTAAATAGTTGGGTTGCCCGGCTCCTGTGCATACTACCTTACGTTCCGCTCTATCGGCTAAGATAGTAAATGGAGAACTACTATGATTGTGTCCTGATTCGTCCGGATGAGCACCTTAGTAGAGAAAACCAAAAACTGACTGTCACGATGCGGCGAGAGCTGGTCAACCACTCGAGGACTCATCAGAATCTTCGCAATTCCTTCCATATTACACGAAGGACCGTTCTTTTGGTCACATATGAAAGCGCGCCGTATTCAGATAACAACATACATACCAGGGGCTATATCGTAGCCCCACCGTCAAACTCATATGGCTAAGTGAAAGTGTTAAAACCCTATAGTACAATTGCCTGGTTTGCTGCATTGACACCTCCTTAATGGACCAAGACGTTGGGTCAAGAGTGATAAAGTGTTTTTCCGAACACCTCCGCGTTATACGTGAGGGGGCTGAAGCCGTAGACTGGTAAACTTTCAGATTATACAAAAAACGGCCACACATGAGGCACCAAAAACTTTTGAGGCAAAAGTATAAAAAACATAGCCTTAAATATATCATAATATTTTTTTACGATTTCAGTACGCCTCACTCGAAAATAATATCTGTCGAGCATTGACCCTCTATCAAGCGGGCACCCTCTAGGACAACTTCAAAGTAATGTTCTAGCGTGTGATGGTCCTTGCCCTCGAGTGAAATTTTCGCTGCAATATCGGTGGCCTTCATCTTCGCCCAGTATGTCTTGACGCGGGCAAGGGCCATCCGAGCACCTTCTATGCATGTTGACCGCTTAACAACGTCGATACGCGGCACTGCATCAACAAGTCACCGCACCAAACCGAAATAACTATTCGGAATTGGCTCAGTCGGCCACAGCCGGACTATGACATCCTTCATAGCAGATTCGGATAGCTTGTGGAGCTCAGCCCACAGGGTCATCTGTTTGTTCAGCTACATTGGACGCTTTGGCGTGCTGAATTGCGACCAGAAAAGCTTTTCCGTCGTATGTCCTTCTTACGCTTGGAAAAATTGCGTCGCATTAGAGACAGTCTTTGGCAAGTCCAAAAATGCGACTTGAGAACTCCACACCTAAGTAAGCGGGGCATACTTTAGATCGCCAAATTTAGTTTGCAATAAGAAGGGCTTACCAGCCGCGATCTCCCCAGCTTTTCGGATCTCCTCCCGAGCCGCTCTAGACTCAGACCATGCTTCTCTCGCCTCTTGTAAGGCCTTGTCAAGACCAGCCATTTTTGTTTGGCTATCTTTTTCGAGCAATTCGCAACGGTCAGTAGCATCCTTTAGCTCAAGCGCCATGGTAGATATTCTCTCCTCGCGCTGGCATCGAGCAGCCTATTCGGCCTTTAATTTAGCAGCTGCCTATTCGGCGGCCGCATTACTCATCCTGGCTTGCTCCTTGGCCCGGGAAAGCTCAGCCCAAAGGGTCTCAACTGCGGCGGCACTATCTACAATTATGCATATTGCAATACACAATTCTCAGCGTCATGCTCATATAATAGTACTTGCATATATTGACTGCCCCGAAGATATACCTTGTGCCTCATCGAGCACTTGTTAATAAGCCTAATGTCATCATCTGCTGCACCAAGTTTCTGCTTTAGATCTGCAATCTCTGTAGCTTGGGCGGTCGCCAGAGATGTAACAACATGTGTTCTAATTAGTCAGATTATTTCCCGAGCATATCCTTTTTGATCCTCTGGTCGCCTCCTTCTAGACGCCAACCAGAGTCTCAGGGGCTACTTTCTATACACAGGTGCATTTTGCGTTTATAGCATAATTGAAAATATTAGCATACCTCAAAGCCTCTTAACAGGCTCGTAAAGGCTTCATTCAATCCTCTTTTCACGGTCCTTCCAATTGTCGTACCCATCAAGGTATGATGTTCCTCTAAGATAGGCGCATGTTGCAATGTGTCCTTTTGTATATCCGGCATCTCCGGATCCCTGGAAGCAGCTGAAGGGGTTTGGACTCCCTCCAATGGAATATGTTTGCTTGACCTATGAATCGTCTCTGGCTGTAACATGGATAGTCTGGGGCCTCTATTGTTGGTTCCCGTAGGAACCGCACACCCTGGACCCTAGACGGCCGGAGTGTCATCTAGCTTAGTCTTCATTGTCCCTCTCACCGCTTGTTGATTAGGAGAGACCCTCTGGGACGACACCTCGAGGTCCTCTGCCCTATTGGACGGAGAAATCAGCGGAGGTGTCTCGCTCTCCATCATCTCCAGAAGAAGGTCCCCCAAAGAGGAGAACTGTTGATGAAGGCTGCATGCCGGACTGTAAACATATATTTTAAATGTTACCCTTGCAACCAGGAGAGAACAGGATATGTTTAAAACACCCTTATTCACTTACAATTCAGCTGAGGCCCTGTATTTTCGGGGAGATTGCGTGTCAACGTCACCTCCCGAAATAGAGCCCCTTGATAGGGATATCTTCCCGCGCTTAGAAGCCTTTATCTTCAAGTCTTCGGAGGAGGTCCTCTTCTTCCCATGAGGAGAAGGGATGTCAGTTTTTACTTCCCTTCCATCTTTGGAAGAGGAAGTTCTGATCTCCCAGAACAAGATACCGGGCATACCTCTAGAATGAGGGCCACCTTGGGCCTCCTTGCTCTCTTCCTTGTCTTCCCTCGCTGGCACTTGGTAGGGTGCTGGAACCAGCATCCTTGTTAACACCGGATCAGCTGAGTCTTTGGGGAGAGGGGCCGAACACCTAATTCTCTCCGCCTTCTTTATCCAGCCCTGGCTGAGTATGTTTTTCTCACTATATTGTTATGAGGAATTCGACTAAATTGTGTTCGGGAGTCGTGTGCTTACCAAGGTATCCGGATGATTGCAGTCGAGGCCGATGTCTTCTGTAGTATCCGGCCACTGTTTTCATGCCTCAAAGAATAATATCCACATTCCTCTGTGCGTCGTGCCAGAGAAGTGCTGAAGGGTTCGTGGTCCTTCTGGATTGAACTCCCACATACAGAGAGGCCCTCGCTGGCACGGTAGGACCCGACAGACTAGCATTACATGGATTACGTTGATGAGACCGGTGTCCTTTTCAATGAGGCTCCGAATGCGGCTTTGCAACGTCTGCACTTCATCAATGGATCAATAGTCCAGCCCCTTATTAATCCATGATGCAAGATATAACGGAGAACCAGGTCGGAACACAGGTGTAGTTGCCCACTTTTTACCACGGGGTTCAGTGATGTAAAACCACTCCCGTTGCCATAGGTCAGAAGTTTCTGAGAAGGAGCCCTTTGGCCAAGGAATATTGGTGAGTTTGCTTATTGCAGCACCTCCGCACTACGCTTGTTTCCCATCGACTACCTTTAGCTTCACATTAAAGGTCTTGATCCACAAGCCGAAGTGTGGGGAAATACGGAGGAAGGCCTCGCACACGATAATGAATGATGAGATGTGAAGGAAGGAATCCGGACCCAGATCATGAAAAATCTAGCCTGTAATAGAACATGAGCCCTCGAACGAAGGGATGAAGAGCAAAACCTAGCCCTCGGAGGAAGTGAGAGATGAATACGACCCTCTCATTGGATCTGGGAGTAGGAACCACCTCCCCTTGTGCAGGAAGCCTGTGGAGGATTTCCGCAGTCAAGTATCTTGCCTCCCGGAGCTTTGCGATATCCTCCTCTGTGACAGAGGAGGCCACCCACCGGTCTTGAAGGCTGGGTTGGACATGACTGGGAAGTGCGAAGCAATTGGATTGAACCTTGGGTGCTCGAGCTCAAGGTGGGAGAGGTTAAGGAAAAGATTAGCGTAGAAGAGAAAGGACATGTCTTAGCCCCTTTATAGAGGCAATGGATATCAAACGCCACCTCCTAGGCCTTAAAAATTACCTATTCCCAAGGGATCTTGCCAACAGAACGGTTGGGTTACCCATACCCGTATTGATGAGAATCACGCAATAAGGGGAGACGATCTTTGCTTTGACAAGATGTGCCAATGAAACCGCCTCTCGAAATATGGAGCAGTAGGCTAAAGAACGATTCGAAATAATGGTCGGGCGATGATGTAATTTCATGCTACAAAAATTGTCAGCAGATTGAACTCATGCAATATTATACTCTCTACGGTTGTGTGTGGGATTTGTTTGCAGAGTCGGATATGATTCTTGTGTTTGAAGATTATTTTGGAGTATTCGGAGGAGGAACCCGACCTCCAATGCCATAGACAATCTGTGCGCTGGATACCTCGTCATTGAAGCCTCTTTTAGGGGCTACTGTGGGAGTCCTGGATTAAGGGGTCCTCGGACAGCCGGACTATTGATGTGGTCCGGACTGATGGACTATGAAGATACAAGACAGAAGACTTTGTCCCATGTCCGGATGGGACTCTCCTTGGCGTGGAAGGCAAGCTTTGCAACCGGATATGAAGATTCCTTTCTCTTTAACTGACTTTGTAAATCCCTAGTCCCCTCTGGTGTCTTTATAACCGGAGGGCTTAGTTCGTAGAGGCAGATACACAATCATAATCTCATAGGCTAGACTTCTAGGGTTTTACCATTACGATCTCGTGGTAGATGAACTCTTGTAATACTCATATTCATCAAGATCAATCAAGCAGGAAGTAGGGTATTACCTCCATAGAGAGGGCCCAAACCAGGGTAAACATCATGTCCCCCGCCTCCTGTTACCATCAGCCTTAGGCGCACAGTTCGGACCCCCTACCCGAGGTCCGCCGGTTTTGACACCGACAGTCATCTCAACGGATTTTGATGGTGTCCTATTTAAAGTGAATGCAGCCGTCTCGAAAGCATAACCCCAAAACGATAGCGGTAAATGAGTAAGAGACACCATATCCAATAAAGTACGGTTACGACGTTCGGACACACCATTTCGCTGTGGTGTTCCAGGTGGTGTAAGTTGTGAAACTATTCCACATTGTTTCAAATGAAGACCAAACTCGTAACTCAAATATTTGCCTCCACGATCAGATCGTAGAAACTTTATGTTCTTGTTACGATGATTTTCTACTTCACTAAAATTCTTTGAACTTTTTGAACATTTCAGACTTATGCTTCATTAAGTAGATATACCCATATCTGCTCAAATCATCTATGAAGGTAAGAAAATAACGATACCCGCCACAAGCCTCAACACTCATTGGACCGCATACATCGGTATCTATTATTTCCAATAAGTCAGTAGCTCATTCCATTGTTCCGGAGAACGGAGTTTTAGTCATCTTGCCGATGAGGCACGGTTCACAAGCACCAAGTGATTCATAATCAAGTGATTCCAAAAAGCCCAGCGGCATGGAGTTTCTTCATGCGATTTACACCCATATGACCTAAACGGCAGTGCCACAAATAAGTTGCACTATCATTATCAACTTTGCATCTTTTGGCTTCAATATTATGAACATATGTATCACCGCGATCGATATTCAACAAAAATAGAGCACTCAGCAAGGGTGCATGACCATAAAAGATATTACCCATATAAATAGAAAAACCATTATTCTATGATTTAAATGAATAACCGTCTCACATCAAACAACATCTAGATATAATGTTCATGCTCAACGCCCGCACCAAAAAACAATTATTCAGGTCTAAAACTAATCTCGAAGGTAGATGTAGAGGTAGCATGCTGATACGTCCATTTTGCATCATGCTTTTATATCGATATGTATTGCATTATGGGCTGTTATTACACGTTATATCACAATACTTATGGCTATTCTCTCTTATTTTACAAGGTTTATCATGAAGAGGGAGGATGTCGGCAGCTGGGATTCTGGCTAGAAAAGGAGCAAATATTGGAAACCTATTCTGCACAGCTCCAAAAGGCATGCAACACAACGAAAGTCATTTTTGGATTTAATAAGAATTATTGAGCAAAGAAAGTACCGGAGGGAGCCCACACCCTGGCCAGGAGGGTGGGGGCGCCCCCCCTACATAGCATGCCCCTGTCTCCTGGGCCCCCTGGTGGCCCTCCGGTGCCCATCTTCTGATATATGAGGTCTTTTACCATAGAAAAAATCATAATCAAGCTTACGAGACGAAACTCCGCCGCCACGAGACGGAACCTTGGCGAAACCAATATAGGGCTCCGGCGGAGCTGTTCTGCAGGGGAAACTTCCCTTCGGGAGGGGGGAAATCATCACCGGCGTCATCACCAATGATCCTCTCATTGGGAGGGGGTCAATCTCCATCAACATCATCACCAGCACCATCTCCTCTAAAACCCTAGTTCATCTCTTGTATCCAATCTTGTATCCAAAACCACTAATTGGTACCTGTGGGTTGCTAGTAGTGTTGATTACTCCTTGTAGTTGATGCTAATTGGTTTACTTGGTGGAAGATCATATGTTCAAATCCTTTATGCATATTAATACTCCTCTGATTATGAACATGAATATGCTTTGTGAGTAGTTCTGTTTGTTCTTGAGGACATGGGTGAACTCTTGCTATTAGTAGTCATGTGAATTTGGTATTCTTTCAATATTTTGACGAGATGTATGTTGTCTCTCCTCTACTGGTGTTATGTGAACGTCGACTACATGACACTTTACCATTATTTGGGCCTAGAGGAAGGCATTGGGAAGTAATAAGTAGATGATGGGTTGCTAGAGTGACAGAAGCTTAAACCCTAGTTTATGCGTTCCTTCGTAAGGGGCTCATTTGGATCCATTAGTTTCATGCTATGGTTAGGTTTACCTTAATACTTATTTTGTAGTTGCGAATGCTTGCAATAGGGGTTAATCATAAGTGGGATGCTTGTCCAAGAAAGGGCAGTACCCAAGCACTGGTCCACCCACATATCAAATTATCAAAGTAACGAACGCGAATCATATGAGCGTGATGAAACTAGCTTGACGATAATTCCCATGTGTCCTTGGGAGCGCTTTTATCATTATAAGAAATTGTTCAGGATTTTCCTTTGCTACAAAAAGTATTGGGCCACCTTGCTGCACCTTATTTACTTTCATTGCTTGTTACTCATTAAAAATTATCTTATCACAAAACTGTCTATTATCTATAATTTCAGTGCTTGCAGAGAATACCTTACTGAAAACCGCTTGTCATTTCCTTCTGCTCCTCGTTGGGTTCGACACTCTTACTTATCAAAAGGACTACGATAGATCCCCTATACTTGTGGGTCATCAAGACTCTTTTCTGGCGTCGTTGCCGGGGAGTGAAGCGCCTTTGGTGGCTGGAACTTGGTAAGGAAACATTTATATAGTTTGCTGAAATTTTCTGTCACTTGTTACTATGGAAACTAATCCTTTGAGGGGCTTGTTCGGGGCATCTTCGCCCCGACCAGTAGAGCAAAGAGTTGCTCCTCAACCTACTGAACCTACTGAAAATGTTCACTTTGAAATTCCTTCGGGTATGTTGGAGAAACTGCTAGCTAATCCTTTTGTACGAGACGGAACATTGCATCTCGATTTACACCTTATATTTGTGGATGAAGTTTGTGGATTATTTAAGCTTACAGGTATTCCCGATGATGTTGTCAAGAGGAAGGTCTTCCCTTTATCTTTGAAGGGATACGCATTGACACGGTATAGGCTATGTGATGATATGGTATCTTGGAATTATAAACGATTGAAGTTGGAATTTCATCAGAAGTTCTATCCTAAGCATCTTGTTCATCGTGATCGTAATTACATATATAATTTTTGGCCTCGCGAAGGAGAAAGCATCGCTCAAGCTTGGGGGAGGCTTAAGTCAATGTTATATTCATGCCCCAATCATGAGCTCTCAAGAGAAATGATTATTCAAAAAATTTATGCTCGACTTTCTCTCAATGATCGCACCATGCTCGATACTTCCTGTGTTGGTTCTGATATGTTCAAGACTACTGAATTCAAGTGGGATTTATTGGAAAGAATTAAACGCAACTCTGAATATTGGGGTTCCGACGATGGTAAGGAGTCAGGTATGACACCTAAGTTTGATTGTGTTAAATCTTTTATTGATACCGATGCTTTTCGTGGATTTAGTGCTAAATATGGACTTGATTCTGAGGTAGTAGCTTCTTTCTATGAATCTTTTGCTACTCACGTTGATCTCCCTAAGGAGAAGTGGTTTAAATATAATCCCCCTACTGAAGTAAAAGTAGTTGCACCTATTACAGTTGAAGAAAAGACTATCACTTATAATGATGCTATTGTTCCTACTACTTATGTTGAGAAATGACCTTTTCATGTTAGAATAAAGGATCATGCTAAGGCTTCAACTGTTGTTCGTAAGAGTAATACTAGAACATATAGACCTCATGAGCAAATTAAAGTTGAACCTAGTATTGCTATGGTTAAAGATCTCTTGGATGATAATATAGAGGGATGGGCATGTTATTTACTTCTATGGTGAAACTGCTAATATTGTTAAACAAGATGCTAAAATACATAGACCTGTTGTAGGCATGCCTGTTATTTCAGTTAAAATAGGAGATCATTGTTATCATGGCTTATGTGATATGGGTGCTAGTTCTAGTGCAATACCTATTTTCTTATACCAAGAAATTATGCATGATATTGCACCTGCTGAGTTAGAAGATATTGATATTACAATTAAGCTTGCGAATAGAGATACTATTTCACCGGTCGGGATTGTTAGAGATGTTGAAGTCCTGTGTGGGAAAGTTAAATACCCTGTTGATTTCCTTGTTCTGGGTTCCCCACAAGATGACTTTTGTCCCATTATATTTTGTAGACCCTTCTTGAATACTGTTAATGCTAAGATCGATTGCGAAAAGGATGTTGTCACGATTGGCTTGGATTATATGACTCATAAGTTTAATTTTGCTAAATTTTGTAGAGAACCACATGATAAAGAACCGTCTAGTAAGGATGAAACTATAGGTCTTGCTTCTATTGCTGTGCCTCGTACTGATCCGTTAGAACAATATTTTCTCGACCATGAAAATGATATGTTTATGAATGAATGAAGGGAAATAGATAAAGTATTCCTTCAACAGGGTCCTATTCTAAAACACAACTTACCTGTTGAAATCCTAGGGGACCCCCCTCCACCCAAGGGTGATCCCGTGTTTGAGCTCAAACCTTTACCTAATAATCTTAAATATGCTTATTTTGATGAAAAGAAAATATATCTTGTTATTATTAGTGCTAACCTTTCAGAGCAAGAAGAGGAAAGATTATTGAAAATTCCGAAGAAGCACCGTGATGATATTGGATATACTCTAGATGATCTTAAGGGCATTAGTCCCACTCTATGCCAACATAAAATTAAATTGAACGAAGGTTCCAAACCAGTTAGAGATCATCAACGACGATTAAATCCTAAGATGAAAGAAGTGGTAAGAAAGGAGATACTAAAGCTCCTTGAGGCAGGTATATTTTATCCCGTTGCTGATAGTGATTGGGTAAGTCATGTCCATTGCGTTCCTAAGAAGGGAGGTATTACTGTTGTTCCTAATGATAAAGATGAATTGATTCCGCAAAGAATTATTATAGGTTATAGGATGGTAATTGATTTCCGTAAATTAAATAAAGCTACTAATAAAAATCATTACCCTTTACCTTTTATTGATCAAATGCTAGAAAGACTATCCAAACATACACATTTTTGCTTTCTAGATGGTTATTCTAGTTTCTCTCAGATACCTGTGTCAGCGATGATCAATCAAAAACTACTTTTACTTGCCCTTTCGGTACCTTTGCTTATAGACGTATGCCTTTTGGTTTATGTAATGCACCTGCTACCTTTCAAAGATGCATGATGGCTATATTCTCTGACTTTTGTGAAAAGATTTGTGAGGTACTCATGGATGACTTCTCCATTTATGGATCCTCTTTTGATGATTGCTTGAGCAACCTTGATCGAGTTTTGCAGAGATGTGAAGACACTAGTCTCGTCTTGAATTGGGAAAAGTGCCACTTTATGGTTAATGAAGGCATTGTCTTGGGGCATAAAATTTCTCGAAAGGGTATTGAAGTTGATAGACCTAAAGTTGATGCTATTGAAAAGATGCCATGTCCCAAGGACATTAAGGTATAAGAAGTTTCCTTGGTCATGCCGGTTTTTATAGGAGGTTCATTAAGGACTTTTCTAAAATCTCTACTAATTTATTGCAAAAAGATATTCCTTTTGTCTTTGATGATGATTGTGTAGAAGCATTTAAAATACTTAAGATAGATTTGATCACTTCACATATTGTTGAGCCACCTGATTGGAATTTACCCTTTGAAATTATGTGTGACGCTAGGGATTATGCTGTAGGTGTTGTTCTAGGGAAAACAGTTGATAAGGAATTAAATGTTATCAAGTATGCTAGTAAAACTCTTGATACTGCCCAGAGAAATTATGCTACTACTGAAAAAGAATTCTTAGCAATTGTATTTGCATGCGATAAGTTCAGACCTTATATTGTTGATTCTAAAGTAACTATTCATACCGATCATGCTGCTATTAAATATCTTATGTAAAAGAAAGATGCTAAACCTAGACTTATTAGATGGGTCGTCTTGCTACAAGAATTTGATTTGCATATTATTAATAGAAAGGGAGCTGAGAACCCCATTGCAGACAACTTGTCTAGGTTAGAGAATGTTCTTGATGACCCACTACCTATTGATGATAGCTTTCCTGATGAACAATTAGCGGTCATTAATGCTTCTCGTACTACTCCAGGTTATGCTGATTATGCCAATTACATTGTTGCTAAATTTATACCACCTAGTTTCACATACCAGCAAAAGAAAAAAATCTTTTATGATTTAAGACATTACTTCTGGGATGACCCACACCTTTATAAAGAAGGCGTAGATGGTGTTATTAGACGTTGTGTACCTAAGCATGAATAGGAACAGATCCTACACAAGTGTCACTCCGAACCATATGGAGGACACCACGCTAGAGATAGAACTGCACGTAAGGTATTGCAATCCGGTTTTTATTGGCCTACTCTCTTCAAAGATGCTTGTAAGTTTGTCTTGTCTTGTGATGAATGTCAAAGAATTGGTAAGATTAGTAGACGTCAAGAAATGCCTATGAATTATTCTCTTGTTATTGAACCATTTGATGTTTGGGGCTTTGATTATATGGGACCTTTTCCTGCCTCCAATAGATACACACATATTTTAGTTGTTGTTGATTATGTTACTAAGTGGGTAGAAGCTATTCCAACTAGTAGTGTTGATCATAACACCTCTATTAAGATGCTTAAAGAAGTTATTTTCCGAGGTTTGGAGTCCCTAGATATCTCATGACTGATGGTGGTTCACATTTTATTCATGGTGCTTTCCGTAAAATGCTTGCTAAATATGATGTTAATCATATAATTACATCCACTTATCACCCACAGTCTAGTGGTCAAGTAGAATTGAGTAATAGAGAGCTAAAATTAATTTTGCAAAATACTGTTAATAGATCTAGAAAGAGTTGGTCCAAGAAACTTGATGATGCATTATGGGCCTATAGAACTGCATATAAAAATCCAATGGGTATGTCTCCGTATAAGATGGTTTATGGAAAAGAATGTCACTTACCTCTTGAACTTGAACATAAGGCATATTGGGCCATTAAAGAGCTCAACTATTATTTCAAACTTTCCGATGAGAAGAGGTTATTTGACACTAGCTCACTTGATGAGTGGAGAATCCAAGCCTATGAGAATGCCAAGCTGTTTAAAGAAAAAGTTAAAAGATGGCATGACAAAAGGATACACAAGCGTGAGTTTAACGTAGGTGATTATGTGTTGCTATTCAACTCTCGTTTAAGATTTTTTGCAGGAAAACTTCTCTCTAAATGGGAAGGTCCTTACATTATCAAAGAGGTCTATCGTTCCGGTGCCATAAAAATCAACAACTTCGAAGGCACAAGTCCGAGGATGGTGAACGGTCAAAGAATCAAACATTATATCTCAGGTAACCCTATAAATGTTGAAACTAATATTATTGAAATTGTAACACCGGAGGAATACATAAGGGACACTTCCAGAACGTTCCAGACTCCGAAAAGGAATAGGTATGTGGTATGGTAAGTAAACCAACTCCAAAACAATTCTAATGAAAATTTTCCTCTATTGTCGAATATTTAAAAATTTATGGAAGAAAGAAGTAATCCGAGAAGGACACGAGGCCTCCATGAGCGTGGAGGGCGCGCCCATCCCTACTGGGCGCGCCCCCCTGCCTCGTGGGCACATTGTGTGCCTCCCGGACTCCGTTTTCTAGCATGTTACTTCTTTTTGTCGGTAAAAATTCATTATATAATCTCCCGAAGGTTTTGACCACCATATCACGCAAAAATCTTTTGTGTTTGTTTCGAGCTATTTTTCTGACAGATCTAGGGCACCATGATGTCTCCAAGCGCTCCCAAGGACAAGTTTTTCGAGAGGGTGATCAACCCTTATCTTGCGGAGGTGCTGCAACACCCTCAAACCATTGAGATGCGTGAGGGGGTGCTACACATCCGTGATGTGGAGGGACCAAGGCGTACCGGAAGCATGGAGACAAAGCTCGAAGCTATGGAACAGCAAATTTTCAAGTGCCAAGAGATGGTGGAGCATGGACTCAACACCAACCAGATGATCACGGAGTTCACCAACAACCACAAGCTGGATGCCAAGGACATTGGGGAGACCATCTTCAAGCTTCATGAGAAAATCGAGCATCTCCAAGCCCAGATCTACGACCTGCAAAACCAAAACTGTGAGTATGAATATAGATTCAAGAGGATGAGTTTGGCTGCAGATTTGAGGATCCTGGAGACTCGATCATCCTTCTATGATGGTGAGCCTATGCCTTGGAAGATGGACGGCAAGCCTACATCATCAACAACTCCTTCTTCACCGTCTCCGAGGACATAATCACATGGGTGTGGGCACCCCCCTTGGCAACTGCCAAGCTTGGGGGAGGTTCCCCGGTATCGTATCACCATCACACTCCTATCTTTACCGTTTTACTTAGTTCGATCCTTTTGGTAAGACCTAGATCTAGTAGAATAAAGTCTTGGTATGAATTAGTTTCGAGTTTTGCTTTGTGATCCATCTATGTAATCGAGTCCGTGAGTTATATATAATAAATATTAGTGTTGAGTCAAGGGCTTTGCTATCTTGCCATGATCTTCAGAAAATAAAAAGAATAAAAGAGTTCATATTGATCTTATGGATAGTAACGACTTCACACATAAAAAGTATGAGGCTCAACAGTTGTTGAGAGTTGACAAACAAAGTTTTGGTCATCGTTGCAATTAATAGGAAGTAATAAAGAAAGAGAGGTATTCACATATAAATATACTATCTAGGATATCTTTTATAATTGTGAGCACTCATTAATGTATGACATGCTAAAGAAGTGATATTGGACAAGGAAGACAATGTAATGGTTTATGTTTCCTCACATCTCAGTTAAAGTATATTGTCATGGATCGTCCAACATATTGAGGTTTCCTTTCCCCCTCATGCTAGCCAAATTCCTTGCACCAAGTAGAGATACTACTTGTGCTTCCAAATATCCTTGAAACCAGTTTTGCCATGAGAGTCCACCATATCTATCTATGGATTGAGTAAGATCCTTCAAGTAAGTTGTCATCGGTGCAGGCAATAAAAATTGCTCTCTAAATATGCATGACTTATTAGTGCGGAGAAAATAAGCTTTATACGATCTTGTTATGGAAGCAATAAAAGCGACGGACTGCATAATAAAGGTCCATATACAAGTGGCAATATAAAGTGACGTTCTTTCGCATTAAGATTTTGTGTATCCAACCCTAAAAGCACATGACAACCTTTGCTTCCCTATGCGAAGGGCCTATCTTTTACTTTATGTCTTTTACCTTTTGCAAGAGTCAAGGTGATTTCCACACCTTTCCCTTTTTCATTTTATCCTTTGGCAAGCACCTCGTGTTGGAAAGATCCTGATACATATATCCAATTGGATGTTCGTTAGCATGAACTATTATTGTTGACATTACCCTCGAGGTAAAACGTTGGGAGGCAACACTATAAGCCCCTATCTTTCTCAGTGTCCGACTAAAACTCCATAACCATAAGTATCGCGTGAGTGTTAGCAATTGTAGAAGACTATATGATAGTTGAGTATGTGGACTTGCTGAAAAGCTCTATTGTTGATTCTTTCTAATGTTATGATAAATTGCAATTGCTTCAATGACTGAGATTATAGTGTGTTAGTTTTCAATGAAGTTTCTGAACCATACTTGACATTGTGAATAGATTGTTACTTGAGAATAAGGAATCATATGACAAAATCTATATCTGTTGCTGTTATAAGAATGATCATGATGCCCTCATGTCCGTATTTTATTTTTATCGACACCTCTATCTCTAAACATGTGGACATATTTTTTGATATCGGCTTCCGCTTGAGGACAAGCGAGGTCTAATCTTGGGGGAGTTGATACGTCCATTTTGCATCATGATTTTATATCGATATTTGTTGCATGAAGGGTAGTTATTACACGTTATGTCACAATACTTATGGTTATTCTCTCTTATTTTACAAGGTTTATCATGAAGAGGGAGGATGCTGGCAGCTGGGATTCTGGCTGGGAAGGAGCAAATATTGGAAACCTATTCTGCACAGCTCCAAAAGACCTGCAACTCCATGAAAGTCATTTTTTGATTTAATAAGAATTATTGTGCAAAGAAAGTACCGGAGGGGGCCCACACCCTAGCCAGGAGGGTGGGGAGCGCCCCCCCCCCCTACTGGGCACGCCCCCTGTCTCCTGGTCCCCCTGGTGGCCCTCCGGTGCCCATCTTCTGCTATATGAGGTCTTTTACCCTAGAAAAAATCATAGGCAAGCTTACGAGACGAAACTCCGCTGCCACGAGGCGGAACCTTGGCGGAACCAAACTAGGCCTCCGGCGGAGCTGTTCTGCTGGGGAAACTTCCCTCCGGGAGGGGGAAATCATCACCGTCGTCATCACCAACAATCCTCTCATCGGGAGGGGGTCAATCTCGATCAACATCTTCACCAGCACCATCTCCTCTCAAACCCTAGTTCATCTCTTGTATCCAATCTTGTTCCAAAACCACAAATTGGTACCTATGGGTTGCTAGTAGTGTTGATTACTCCTTGTAGTTGATGCTAATTGGTTTACATGGTGGAAGATCATATGTTCAGATCCTTTATGCATATTAATACTCCTATGATTATGAACATGAATATGCTTTGTGAGTAGTTCCGTTTGTTCCTGGGGACATGGGTGAAGTCTTGCTATTAGTAATCATGTGAATTTGGTATTCATTTGATATTTTGATGAGATGTATGTAGTTTCTCCTCTAGTGGTGTTATGTGAACGTCGACTACATGACACTTCACCATTATTTGGGCCTAGAGGAAGGCATTGGGAAGTAACAAGTAGATGATGGGTTGCTAGAGTGACAGAGGCTTAAACCCTAGTTTATGCGTTGCTTCGTAAGGGGATGATTTAGATCCATTAGTTTCATGTTATGGTTAGGTTTACCTTAATACTTCTTTTGTAGTTGCGGATGCTTGCAATAGGGGTTAATCATAAGTGGGATGCTTGTCCAAGAAAGGGCGGTACCCAAGCACCGGTCCACCGACATATCAAATTATCAAAGTAACGAATGCGAATCATATGAGCGTGATGAAACTAGCTTGACAATAATTCCCACATGTCCTCGGGAGTGCTTTTCTCATTATAAGAAATTGTCCAGGCTTGTCCTTTCCTACAAAAAGGATTGGGCCACCTTGCTGCACCTTATTTACTTGCATTGCTTGTTACTCGTTACAAGTTATCTTATCACAAAACTATCTGCTATCTACAATTTCAGTGCTTGCAGAGAATACCTTACTGAAAATCGGTTGTCATTTCCTTCTACTCCTCGTTGGGTTCGACACTCTTACTTATCGAAAGGGCTATGATAGATCCCCTATACTTGTGGGTCATCACGTGCCGACGGTGATCACATCGACCTTGGAACCATTTCCGATGTGCATCGTCACCTCATCCTTAGCCAATCTTCGTTTAATCTGTAGCCCCTCTTTCGAGTTGCAAATATGAGCAACAGAACCAGTATCAAATATCCAGGCGCTACTACGAGCATTAGTAAGGTAAACATCAATAACATGTATATAAAATATACCTTTCACTTTGCCATCCTTCTTATCCGCCAAATACTTGGGGCAGTTCCGCTTCCAGTGACGAGTCCCTTTGCAGTAGAAGCACTCAGTTTCAGGCTTAGGTCCAAACTTGGGTTTCTTCTCCTGCGCAGCAACTTTCTTGTTGTTGTTCTTGAAGTTCCCCTTCTTCCCTTTGCCCTTTTTCTTGAAACTAGTGGTCTTGTTGACCATCAACACTTGATTCTCCTTTTTGATTTATACCTCCATGGCCTTTAGCATCGCGAAGAGCTCGGGAATTGTCTTGTTCATCCCTTGCATATTATAGTTCATCACGAAGCATTTATAGCTTGGTGGCAGTGATTGAAGAACTCTGTCAATGACACTATCATCGGGAAGATTAACTCCCAGCTGAGTCAATTGATTATGGTACCCAGACATTTTGAGTATGTGTTCATTGACATAACTATTCTCCTCCACTTTGCAGCTATAGAACTTGTTGGAGACTTCATATCTCTCAATTCGGGCATTTGCTTGAAATATTAAATTCAACTCTTGGAACATATCATATGCTCCATGATGTTCAAAATGTCTTTCAAGTACCGATTCTAAATCGTAAAGCATGGCACGCTGAAGTATCGAGTAGTCATCAGCTTTGCTCTGCCAGACGTTCCTAACATCCGCAGTTGCATTTGTAGCAGGCCTTGCACCTAGCGGTGCTTCGAGGACGTAATTTTTTTGTGCAGCAATGAGGATAATCCTCAAGTTATGGACCCAGTCCATATAATTGCTACCATCATCTTTCAACTTAGCTTTCTCTAGGAATGCATTAAAATTCAAAGGAACGACAATACGGGCCATTGATCTACAATAACATAGACATGCAAAATAACTATGAGGACTAAGTTCACGATAAGTAAAGTTGAATTAATCATACTTAAGAACTCCCACTTAGATAGACATCCCTCTAGTCATCTAAATGATCACATGATCCAAATCAACTAAACCATATCCGATCATCACGTGAGATGGAGTAGTTTTCAATGGTGAACATCACTATGTTGATCATATCTACTATATGATTCACATTCGACCTTTCTGTCTCATTGTTCTGAGGCCATATCTACATATGGTAGGCTCGTCAAGTTTAACCCGAGTATTCTGCGTGTGCAAAACTGGCTTGCACCCGTTGTATGTGAACGTAGAGCTTATCATGTCGGGGAAACTGATCCACGAACACCTATGGGACCGGCGGACCGAGCCCCTTTCGGTTCGGCGGGGGGCGGAGGTCGCACGAAGAGCAGATCGAGGCGAAGCACACGAGCAGTTTACCCAGCTTCGGAGCTCTCCGGAGAGATAACACTCCTACTGCTGCTTGTCTGATTATATTGTGTTCTTGCTCGGGAGCACCGAGTGTGACAATACACGTGAGCAGCTACCAAGACCGAGCGTGAGTGTTTCTGCTTTGAACTGAGCCGAACCCCCTTTACATCGCACACGGGCCTCCTTTTATACGCTCAAGGGGTCACCGACAGGTGGAAACATAAAGAAGGGTACAAATGTAAAAAGAGAGGTGGTTGGTAAAGTTGCATGCACAGTGTATCCTACCTAACCCTGACGGCAGGGGACAAGGGCATTAAATGCCCGTCTGCGTCGCCCAAACAGTGCAGAAAGGGACCGTCGGGGGCGCCACCACTTGCCATGATGGCTACCTTGTCAGCATCGCATGCCACCGCGCACCGCTGGCTGCACAGCCTCCCGCCACGCGCGCCTGGAAAGGCCCCCAAGGCGACACGTTGGTGGATGCGCTGGAGCATGGGCAGAGAGTGGCCGCTTGCCGCGGCAAGCGCCTTGCCGCGGTCGTTGTCTTGTCGCGCCCGGAAGCTTGTCGCTCTCCGGGCCTTGCCGGGACGCGCGGCGCGTCGCGACAAGTTCCTTGAGATGCCTTGGTTGGCCTTCCCGGCAAGCTCCTCTTGCCGGGGCCTTGTCTCCTTGACTTGAACACTTTGTTCTTGAATGGCTCCAAGGGAGCCACGGAGGACCTTGGCGGTCGCCCGGCAAGCCCTTGCCGCGGCGCGCTGCAACTGCCCGTGCACAAGTTCGGGGTACTAGGGTACCCCTACTCTAGTACACCGACATATCACACCCGATCATCATGTGGTATCTCGGCACGACGAACTGTAGCAACGGTGCATACTCAGGGAAAACACTTATACCTTGAAATGTAGTAAGGGATCATCTTATAATGCTACCGCCGTACTAAGAAAAATAAAATACATAAAAGATAAACATCACATGCAATCAAAATATGTGCCATGATATGGACATCATCATCTTGTGCTTATGATCTCCATCACCAAAGCATCGTCATGATCTCCAGCGTCACCAGCATGACACCTTGATCTCCATCGTAGCATCGTTGTCGTCTTGCCAACTATTGCTTCTACAACTATCGCTATCTCTTAGTGATAAAATAAATCAATTACATGGCGATTACATTGCATACAATAAAGCGACAACCATATGTCTCCTGCCAGTTGCTGATAACTCTGTTACAAAACATGATCATCTCATACAACAATTTATATCACATCACGTCTTGACCATATCATATCACAACAAGCCCTGCAAAAACAAGTTAGACATCCTCTACTTCGTTGTTGCAAGTTTTACGTGGCTGCTATGGGCTTCTAGGAAGAACCATTCTTACCTACGCATCAAAACCACAACGATTTTTCATCAAGTGTGGTTTTTTAACCTTCAACAAGGACCGGTCGTAGTCAAACTCGATTCAAATAAAGTTGGAGAAATAGACACCCGCCAGCCACCTATGTGCAAAACCACGTCGGTAGAACCAGTCTCATGAACGCGGTCATGTAATGTCGGTCCGGGACGCTATCGGATATCGGGTTCCGAAAAAACCCTTAAGGTTCGAACACTGGGGTGCGCACGAAGATTTGCCCCTACCGAATCTCGCTCTCTCTGCCTCATTGCGATCCCTAAGCTTAACTAAACAAAATCACATCACAAGAGACACAAGATTTATACTGGTTCAGGCCACCATTGTGGTGTAATATCCTACTCTAGTGTGTGGTGTGGTGGATTGCCTCTTGGGCTGATGATGAATAATACAAGGGGAATAACAGCTGATGAGGATATAGACCTAGGGTAGGGTTATAAGCCTGACCAACATACCCTACCCAAGGTCACAACCTTAGAAGCAAAGAAGCTCAAGAGACAATAGGGAGTACCCAACAAAGACGTCGAGTGCAATCCACTCGATCAATCATATCACTCGGGTATCCCACCATTCTGAAGACCACTCGACCATACAGGAAACCACTCGACCTATGAAGTCCAGGAGCCACATGGAACTGCAACGGTCAAGCATTCACTCCGTAGTCTTCATAGGCATTAATGACACTTATGGATGGCGATATCAGTAACGTCCCTTCTTTATGTACATTGAACCCTCTGTAACGGGGGATGGCTGGGGACCTGGCGCACTATATATAAGCCACCCCCTCCCTTGGCACAAGGGTTCGCACCCCCTGTAACACACACATATACTGAAATCCAGTCGACCGCCTCCGGGCACCAAGACATAAGGATTTTACCTCCTGTGAGAGAGGCTTGAACTCGTAAACACTTGCATAAAACCTCACCATATCTAGGACCTTGCTTCCTCCTACGTACCCCCTACTCTTACTGTCATCCTTAGTACCACGACAGTTGGCGCCCACCATGGGGCAAAGCGTCTTAGCTACTTCCGGCGAGGTTGCATTTTCTTCAGTCTTCATCAACATGGTTTCCGGCGGCAGTTTGATCATGGGCCACGAGTTCTGACTCGAGGCGCTCACTTTCGTCGCCGATGATTAGGCCTGGCTCCAGGAGGCTCCCCTTGACGTCAAGGCGCTGCCGATCCGTGGTTCATCACACTTCCGCGCGAGTGCCCGTGGCGTCTTCCTCTGGCAGCCGTTGACTCCATACTAGTCAACACCCGTGTCGACCTCTCGCTCCGCTGGACGCTGCCGCAAGCGGTCGGGCCGTTCACGGCTCCAGCTGTGGGTGAAACACGCGGTGGCTTGACAGGCGTTCAACCCCCAGGTCGTGACGATCGAGGCCGACATATATCACTGCGGTCCAGTCGACCCGTCGACTGACTTTGCAGATAGACTTTCCGAGAGCAGGAGTTGTGACCCTGCGGTAGAAGTCCTCATGGTCGATTCTCATCGTAGCCCGCCTGGTTTTCGTCGCAACAGCGAGAACAGGGACGGCGGCGGTACGTCACTCGACCATGAGGAGTACCAGCCCCAACTTCTCAGTTTGCAACAGAGGGAAGAGTTGCGTCGCTGCAACAGGGAGGCTCTCCATACCCCCATCATAGGGGAAAGCACCGAGACTCGGGCTTTGGAGGACGTGCGCCTGGCCATGCTGGCCAAGTGCTCCCGTTTGGAGAACCTCCAACATTCTCTCAACGAGTGTGCCCATCGACTGATCCCCGGATCCAGTCGACACACACGATAGTTGTTTCCACCGGAAACTGCGGTATTCCACACACATATTCAGAATCTCGCAGCTGTTGCGCCTATCGCGGAGTCCATTCAGCCATCTCGCTCAGAGGTTGTGAGAGGCCTGGAACAGATCAGAGCACTGCCCCGAGCGGCAGGAGATCAGAACTCCACAGTGTCCTAGTCGTGGAACAGGATTCACAATCGATCGGTAAGGACAAAAACCGTTCAGTCGGCACATAGTCCTAGATCACCGTTGAGGCAAAGATATCATGCGCATCGTCAGGATCGGCATTTGGGAAGGGTCCATGGAGATGATGACTCTAAGTTCGCCTGTGACAATTATCCTCGAGTGCCTTCGCCCCTTCCGAGGGGCGTGTTGTACGCGCCCCGGTGGTATGACGACAGGCGTCCATTCGGTAATGACCACAGAGTTCCAGTCGACCCAAGAGAGCCTGGGTTCGATGCGAGGTTAGTCCTTGTGCAGGGCTTGGTCGACCGGAACAGAGCTTACAGAGAAGGGTTGGACAGAGACAGGCCCAACAGCAAGCAGGGTCCACGTGTCTAGCCCCGAGTGCTTCGGAAGGGCCATCAGGGCCGCCGAGATCCCCCACAACTTCATATTGGCGACTGGTATCAGCAAGTTCATGGGAGAGTCGAAGCCCGACACTTGGCTTGGAGATTACTGAGTGGTTGTGCACATCGGCGGCGGCGGCGATGAGGTTGCCATGAAGCACCTCCCTCTGATGCTTGAAAGTTTTGCCAGAGCTTGGCTCAATTAGTTGGCCCCTTGGAGCATTTTGAGTTGGGATGAGTTGGCCCGAGTCTTTACCAGAACATTCGAGGGCACCTGCAAGAGACCAGCCGGTCTACCAGAGTTGCAGCATTGTGTGCAAAAACCGAATGAAACCTTGATAGACTATATCCAGAGATGGATCAGTCTGCACGACACAGTGGAGAATGTGTGAGATCACCAAGCAGTCTGAGCCTTCAAGGAAGGCATTCGCTACAGAGAGCTCAATCTGAAGTTCAGTCGGACAGGAGATATGATTCTGAGTCGGATGATGGAGATTGCCACCAAGTATGCTAACGGTGAAGAGGAAGACCGACTCCGGACTGGTAAGAACAAAACAATTGCCCAGGACACCGGACGAGGAAATTCCACTCGGAAGCAGAAGCGAAAGGTTGAGGCAGCAGGGCCTGCTGAGGCAGCAGTGTTGAATCAAGGGAAGTTCAAAGGGAAGCCCAAAGGGCCCTGGAATCGCAAGAAAGTGAAAGATCAAGATGGAAATGACGTGATGGATTTTCCATGTCATATTCACACCAAGAAAGATGAAGAGGGGAATCTGATCCTCCCCAAGCATACCACTCGACAATGTCGACTCCTGATCCAGAGCTTCCAGAAAAAGGGTCAGCCCAGTGAAAAGGATAAAGACTCTGAAAAGGAGGAAGATAAGGAAGAAGAGGATGATGGATATCCCCATGTTAATGCCACCCTGGTGATTTTTTGTTGATGTCGAGAGCAAAAGTCGACTAAAAGTCATTAACCGGGAAGTGAACATGGTCGCTCCGGCGACGCCCAAGTATCTAAAGTTGTCAAAGACTCCTATCACATTCGACCAGTCAGACCACCCACCGCGAGTAGCTACCCCTGGGCGGCAGGCGCTGGTGGTCGACCCAGTTGTTGGAGGAACCCGACTGACCAAAGTTCTGATGGATGGCGGCAGTGGCCTCAGTATTCTATATGCCGAAGCTCTTAAGGGAATGGGCATTCTGATGTCCAAACTGAGTGAGAGTAACATGAGGTTCCACGGAGTCATTCCTAGAAAGAAAGCCGATTCACATGGCCAAATAGCTCTCGATGTGGTTTTTCGTGATGAGAAGAATTACCGCAAAGAGAAGTTGACGTTTTAGGTTGTGGATTTCGAGAGTGCTTATCACGCCATTCTATGCAGACCAGCCTATGCCAGCTTCATGGCTCGACCATGTTATGTGTACCTCAAAATGAAGATGCCTGGCCCCAAAGGCGTGATAACAGTCTGTGGTAACCTGAAGAAAGCGGAAGATTGTCTTCAAGATGCTGCAAAAATAGCAGATGAGCAGATGGTAGCCGTGGAGTTCCAAGAGTATAAGAAGACGGCAGATCCGAGTGATTTGTTGCGTGCCCAGAGGCCTATCTCAGAGTCCACATTCCAATCAGCCGGGGAGACCAAGCCGGTTCACATCCACCCGACCGATCCCAATGCTGCTCCGACCCATATTTCAACGATGCTCGACAGCAAATAGGAAGCCGCGCTCATCCAGTTCCTCCGTGAGAACTGGGACATCTTCGCATGGAAGCCATCTGACATGCCGGGTGTACCCAGGGAACTGGCTGAGCACCGTTTGCGAGTCGACTGGAAAGTGAAACCAGTCAAAGAGTATCTTTGTCGGTCCACCATAGAGAAGAGGAAAGCAATTGGCGAGGAAGTGTCTTGACTTCTGGCCACTGAGTTCATTCGCGAGATCTACCACTCCGAGTGGCTCACCAATGTGGTCATGGTTCCCAAGAAAGACAAATCACTTCGAATGTGTATTGACTTCAAGCACATCAATCGATCCTGCCGGAAAGATAATTTCCTGCTGCGCCGCATCGACCAGATAGTCGACTCAACTGCGGGGTGCGAGAGACTGTCCTTCCTGGACGCCTATTCCGGGTACCATCAGATCTGACTATCTGGACCCAATGAGATCAAGACCGCTTTCATCACCCCGTTCGGGTGCTTTTGTTATGTCACCATGCCCTTCGGCCTCCAGAATGCTGGTGCCACGTTCATGCGCATGATCCAGAAGTGCCTGCTCACTTAGATCAGTCGAAATGTGGAACCATACAAGGACGATGATACGTCCATTTTGCATCATGCTTTTATATCAATATTTATTGCATTATGGGCTATTATTACACATTATATATCAATACTTATGGCTATTCTCTCTCATTTTGTAAGGTTTACCATGAAGAGGGGGAATGCCGGCAGCTGGAATTCTGGCTGAAAAGGGAACAAACATTGGAAACCTATTTCGCACTGCTCCAAAAGACTTGAGACTCCACAAAACTTATTTTTGGAATTAATAAGAATTATTGAGTGTAAGAAATACACCAGGGGTCCCACACCCTGTCCGGGAGGGTGGGGGCGCGCCTACCCTACTGGGCGCCCCCTGTCTCCTGGGCCCCCTGGTGTCCTCTTGGTGTCCTTCTTCTGCTATATGAAGGGTTTTATCCTGGAAAAAATCATGGGAAAGCTTACGAGACGAAACTCCACTGCCACGAGGTGGAACCTTGGCGGAACCAATCTAGAGCTCCAGCAGAGCTGTTCTGCCGGGGACACTTCCCTCCGCGAGGGGAAAATCATCACCATAATCATCACCAATGATCCTCTCATCGGGAGGGGGGCAATCTCCATCAACATCTTCACCAGCACCATCTCCTCTCAAACCCTAGTTCATCTCTTGTATCCAATCTTGTATCCAAAACCACAAATTGGTACCTGTGGGTTGCTAGTAGTGTTTATTACTCCTTGTAGTTGATACTTATTGGTTTACTTGGTGGGAGATCATATGTTCAGATCCTTAATGCATATTATTACACCTCTGATCATGAACGTGAATATGCTTTGTCAGTAGTTACGTTCGTTCCTGAGGACATGGGTGAAATCATGCTATTAGTAGTCATGTGAATTTGGTATTCGTTTGATATTTTGATAAGATGTATGTTGTCTTTCCTCTAGTGGTGTCATGTGAACATCGACTACATGACACATCACCATTATTAGGGCTTAGAGGAAGGCATTGGGAAGTAATAAGTAGATGATGGGTTGCTAGAGTGACAGAAGCTTAAACCCTAGTTTATGCGTTGCTCCATTAGGGGCTGATTTGGATCCATATGTTTCATGCTATGGCTAGGTTTACCTTAATACTCTTGTTGTAGTTGCGGATGCTTGCAATAGGGGTTAATCATAAGTGGGATGCTTGTCCAAGTAAGGGCAGTACCCAAGCACCGGTCCACCCACATATCAAATTATCAAAGTAACGAACGCGAATCATATGAGCGTGATGTAACTAGCTTGACGATAATTCCCATGTGTCCTCGGGAGCGCTTTTCTCATTATAAGACATTGTCCAGGCTTGTCCTTTGTTACAAAAAGGATTGGGCCACCTTGTTGCACCTTATTTACTTTTATTGCTTGTTACTCTTTACAATTTATCTTATCACAAAATTATCTATTACCCACAATTTCAGTGCTTGCAGAGAAAACCTTACTGAAAACCGCTTATCATTTTCTTCTGGTCCTCGTTGGGTTTGACACTCTTACTATAGAAAGGACTAAGATAGATCCCCTACACTTGTGGGTCATCAAGACTCTTTTCTGGTGCCGTTGCCGGGGAGTGTAGCGCTTTTGGTGAGTGGAACTTGGTAAGGAAACATTTATATAGTGTGCTCAAATTTTCTGTTAATTTTTTCTATGGAAACTAATCCTTTGAGGGACTTGTTCGGGGCATCTTCTCCTCGACCAGTAGAGCAAAGAGTTACTCCTCAACCTACTGAACCTACTGAAAATGTTCACTTTTAAATTCCTTCGAGTATGATAGAGAAACTGCTAGCTAATCCATTTGCAGGAGATGGAACATTGCATCCCGATTTACACCTTATCTTTGTGGATGAAGTTTCTGGATTATTTAAGCTTGCAGGTATTCCCAATGATGTTGTCAAAAGGAAGGTCTTCCCTTTATCTTTGAAGGGAGATGCATTGACATGGTTTAGGCTATGTGATGATACGGGATCTTGAGATTATAAACGATTGAAATTGGAATTTCACCATAAGTTCTATCCTATGCATCTTGTCCATCGTGATCGTAATTACATATATAATTTCTGGCCTCGCGAAGGAGAAAGCATCGCTCAAGCTTGGGGGAGGCTTAAGTCAATGTTATATTCATGCCCCAATCATGAGCTCTCCGGAGAAATGATTATTCAAAAAATTTATGATCGTCTTTCTCTCAATAATCGAACCATGCTCGATACTTCCTGTGTTGGTTCTTATATGCTGAAGACTATTCAATTCAAACGGGACTTATTGGAAAGAATTAAACACAACTCTAAAGATTGGGGATCCGACGATGGTAAGGAGTCAGTTATGACACCTAAGTTTGATTGTGTTAAATCTTTTATGGATACCGATGTTTTTCGTGGATTTAGTGCTAAATATGGACTTGACTCTGAGATAGTAGCTACTTTTTGTGAATCTTTCGTTAGTCATGTTGATCTCTGAGGGAGTTCCGGACTAGGGGGTGTCCGGGTAGCCGAACTATCATCATCGGCCGGACTCCAATACAATGAAGATACAAGATTGAAGACTTCGTCCCGTGTCCGGATGGGACTTTCCTTGGCGTGGAAGGCAAGCTTGGCGATACGGATATGTAGATCTCCTACCTTTGTAACCGACTCTGTCTAACCCTAGCCCTCTCCGGTGTCTATATAAACCGGATGGCTGTAGTCCGTAGAAAAAACAACAATCATACCATAGGCTAGCTTCTAGGGTTTAGCCTCCTTGATCTCGTGGTAGATCCACTGTTGTAACACACATCATCAATATTAATCAAGCAGGACGTAGGGTTTTATCTCCATCAAGAGGACCCGAACCTGGGTAAAACATCGTGTCCCTCGTCTCCTGTTACCATCCGCCTAGACGCACAGTTCGGGACCCCCTACCCGAGATCCACCGGTTTTGACACCGACATTGGTGCTCTCATTGAGAGTTCCTCTGTGTCGTCACCGATAGGCTCGATGGCTTCGTCAATAATCATCAACGATGCAGTCCAGAGTGAGACCTTCCTCCCCGGGCAAATCTTTGTATTCGACGGCTTTGCACTGCGGGCCAATTCGCTTGGCCAACTGGAGCAGATCGAAAGCTACGCCCCTGGCCGTCAGGTCAGGTTTGGAAGTTTGAACTTCACGGCTAACATCCGTGGGGACTTGATCCTCGATAGGTTCGAGCCATAGCCGAGTGTGTCGCACTGTCGCGGCGAGCATGATTTAGCTCTGCAGCCGGACAGTACCTTCGAGGCCGCACTCGAAACCGCTCCAATCTTCAATTCGGAGCCAGCTCCGCAGATCGAGGTTGGATGCCTAGACACCGCCTCGGGGGCTGCAAGCTCTACGGGAATAGAGCCGAACACTGATTTTGTCCCACATAAAGCTCGTGACTCCGAGGTGCCGAACTCCTCGCCGGACTCCGAACCTCCCGCGCATGCCCCGATCAAATCCGATTGGGCGCCGATCATGGAGTTCACCGCAGCGGACGTCTTTCAACACTCACCTTTCGGCGACATCTTGAGTTCGCTAAAATATCTCTCGTTATCAGGAGAGCCCTGGCCGGACTGCGGTCAGGACGGTTGGGATGCGGACAACGAAGAAATTCAAAGCCCACCCACCACCCACTTGGTAGCCGCTGTCGACGATTTAACCGACATGCTAGACTACGACTCCGAGGACATCGACGGTATGGCCGACGATGCCGGAGACGACCAAGAACCAGCGCCTACTGGGCACTGGACAGCCACCTCATCATATGACATATACATGGTGGATATCCCAAAAGATGGGAATGGTGAAGGAACAGAGGAGGATAACCCCTCCAAAAAGCAGCCCAAGCGCCGGAGTCAGCGGCGCCGCTCTAAATCCCGCCATGGAAAGAATGAAGACTCCGGCACCGGAGACAATAATACACCGGACAGTGCCGAAGACAACCCGCTCCAGCAAGATGCAGCGCAGGAGGACGGAGACGCCAGCCCTTATGAAGGAGCGGCAGAAGAAGAGGCAGAGAATCATACGCCTCCCTCCAGAGACGAAGCGAGCCTCGACGATGATGAATTTGTCGTGCCTGAGGATCCCGTCGAACAAGAGCGTTTTAAACGCAGGCTTATGGCCACGGTGAAGAGCCTCAAGAAAAAGCAGCAACAGCTTAGAGCTGATCAGGATCTGCTAGCCGACAGATGGACTGAAGTCCTCGCGGCCGAAGAGCATGAGCTCGAACGCCCCTCCAAAAGATACCCTAAACGCAAGCTGCTCCCCCGATTAGAGGAGGAAGCTTACGAACCCGCATCACCAGGAGACAATACGGCTGACCGACCACCCCATGGTCGCGACAGAGAGGCCGCTAGGCCCTTCACTAGACCCGTACCCCGGCATCGCTCGAAAAGCACACAGCCACAGGGGAACACTCCGGACTTGCGAGATATATTGGAGGATAAGGCAAGACAATCAAGATCGATCTATGGATCGCGTGGGCATCCCACGATACGTGACGACAATCATTGCGCCAGACACAGTAAGTCCGGCCGGGCCGAACAAAATAGGCCAAGCTCCCTTGAGCTCCGTCGTGATATCGCCCAGTACAGAGGCGCCGCACACCCACTATGATTCACAGATGAAGTAATGGATCATCAAATCCCCGAAGGGTTTAAACCCGTCAATATTGAATCCTACGATGGCACAACAGACTCCGCGGTTTGGATCGAAGACTATCTCCTCCACATCCACATGGCCCGCGGTGACGATCTTCACGCCATCAAATACCTCCCCCTCAAGCTTAAAGGACCAGCCCGGCATTGGCTCAAAAGCTTGCCAGCAGAGTCCATTGGGAGTTGGGAGGACCTGGAGGCCGCATTCCTCGATAACTTCCAGGGCACTTATGTGCGACCACCAGACGCTGATGACCTAAGCCACATAATTCAGCAGCCAGACGAATCGGCCAGGCAATTCTGGACACGGTTCTTAACCAAGAAAAATCAAATCGTCGACTGTCCGGATGTGGAGGCCCTCGCGGCCTTCAAGCATAACATCCGCGACGAGTGGCTTACCTGGGATAGGAAAAGCCGAAATCCATGGCAGCCCTCACTTCACTCATGACCCGCTTCTGCGCGGGTGAGGACAGCTGGCTAGCATGCAGCAACAACCTCAGCAAAAGTTCTGGCAGTCCGGACTTCACGGACCGAAATGGCAGGCCGCGTCGCAACAAAAACAAACGCCGCATTAACGGTGATCAAACTGAGGATACGGTAGTCAATGCCGGATTCAGAGGCTCTAAACCCGGTCAGCGGAAAAAGCCATTCAAAAGAACGACTCCGGGTCTGTCCAATTTGGACCGAATACTCAACCGCTTGTGCCAGATACACGACACCCCCGAAAAGCCAGCTAACCACACCAACAGGGACTGTTGGGTATTCAAGCAGGCAGGCAAATTAATTGCCGAAAACAATGACAAGGGGCTGCATAGCGATGACGAGGACAAGACCCAACCGCCGAACAATAGAGGACAAAAGGGTTTCCCCCCACAGGTGTGGACGGTGAACATGATATACGCAACGCACATACCCAAAAGGGAGCGGAAGCGTGCACTCAGGGATGTCTACGCGATGGAGCCAGTTGCCCCGAAGTTCAATCCATGGTCCTCCTGCCCGATCACTTTTGACCGAAGGGACCACCCCACCAGCATCCGCCATGGCGGATTCACCGCACTGGTCTTAGACCCAATCGTTGATGGATTTCATGTAACCAGAGTCCTGATGGACGGCGGCAGCAGCCTGAACCTGCTTTACCAGGATACAGTGCACAAAATGGGCATAGACCCCTCAAGGATTAAACCTACGAAAACGACCTTTAAAGGCGTCATACCAGGTGTAGAAGCCAATTGTACAGGCTCAATTACACTGGAAGTGGTCTTTGGATCACCGGATAACTTCCGAAGCAAGGAGTTAATCATCGACATAGTCTCGTTCCGCAGCGGCTATCATGCCTTGCTCGGACGCACCGCGTTTGCAAAGTTCAACGCGGTGCCGCACTACGCATACCTCAAGCTCAAGATGCCAGGCCCCCGAGGAGTCATCACGTCAACGGAAACACCGAACGTTCTCTACGCACGGAGGAACATACAGCGGCTCTCATGGCAGAAGTGCAATGCAGCCTCTTCAGGCAATTCTCGAGTCCGGCCTTTAAGCGGCTGGACATAGCTAAGCGCGCCCGGAGTAACTTACAACAGGACCACCTGGCACGTTCCGAGCATGCGTAGCAGTGCGGCCCCAGCCCCAGCTCCCGCGAAATGTTAAAGCAGGTCCTTTGCGTGCACCATTACGCTCTGAAGATACCATGGGCATGGGGAGAGGGGCACGACCATGATAAACCCAGACTGCGGCTTAACCACACCAGGGGCTCTCAAGTGTGTCATTCTTTTTTCTTTTCTTTTTACCTTTTATTTTTTACCCACAGGACTCCGTTTGTCAGAGGCCCTGTCCGGCAGCAGATCTGCCGAACTCACGATGCAACAGCCAGGGAAGGATAAAGGCTACAATGAATATACAGGTGGTCTCCGTTACAAGCAGTTTTATACACCAATCTGCAGCCTACCCCTGGAGGGGGACATGTTTAACCGTCCCATACCTTGCTTGTCGCACTATTCGTATCATTCCGCATTCGTAGCAGCACTTATTGAATAAAACAATGCAGCACCTTTTTGCTTATAATTGCATTTCCTTTTCATACATATGTTCATTCATGGCATATTGCATCTGTACACTTTGGTACGGCTAATATACACCAGGGGCTTATGTCCCCCGCATCATGGTGTGATGAGTCCGAACACTTTCACAAGTGCGGCACCCCGAACTTATAGCACTATATGCATCGGCTCCGAATCATGTCTTGGGTCAATAGTTGGGTTTGCCCGGCTCCCATGTTTTGGTACCTTACGTTCCGTTATATCGGCTAAGGTAGCACTGGGAGAACCACTGCGATTGCACCCCAGTTGAGCTGGGTTAACGCCTCAGTGGAGAAAGCTAAAACTGACCGTCATGATGAGGCGAGAGCCGGTCGCTGTTCGAGAGGTTTTTTGCGAGTCCTTAAAGACTTATGCCGCTTAGAGCGAGGAGCCGGATACTGTCCGACCAAGGCGTGGATAGCGCCCCAAATTCCGCCTTCCGAAGACTAGGGGCTTCGCCGACATTTAAAATTATAGAATTCTATGGCTAAGTGAGAGTGTTCAAGCATTATAAGTCCGGTTGCCTTGTTCGCTGTGTCGAGCGCCTCCCTAGATGGACCCAAAAAAGGGAACAAGAGCGCTCGAGTTTATCCCGAACACCCCAACACTCGTGGCATGGGGGCTGAAGCCGACGACTTGCCATCTCTCAGATTTGATAAACAGCCGCACAGAAGGTAATATTTTAAATTAACAAGCGTTGCTTAGTGCATATGAACCAAGTTTTCAGCGCACAGGATAACAACATGCGAGTCTACTCAAATATTACATCTTTGGAGCACTCACCCGCAATAGTGCGGGCGCCCTTCAGCACACTCTTATAATACATCTGGGGCGTGCGATGCTCCTTGCCCTCTGGTGGCGGGTCCGTCACGAGCTTCTGGGCATCCATCTTGCCCCAGTGCACCTTTGTGCGGGCAAGGGCCCGGCGGGCACCTTCAATACAAGCGGAATGCTTGATGACTTCAACCCACGGGCACGCATCAACCAGTCGCCGCACTAGGCCGAAGTAGCTCCCAGGCATGGCCTCCCTAGGCCACAGGCGAACTATGAGGCCCTTCATGGCCTGTTCGGCCGCCTTGTGGAGCTCGACCAGCTGCTTCAGCTGGTCGCTGAGGGGCACCGGATGTCCGGCCTCAGCATACTGAGACCAGAAGACCTTCTCCGTCGAGCTCCCCTCCTTGGCCCGGTAAAATGCGGCAGCATCGGACACGCTGCAAGGAAGATCTGCGAACGCTCCTGGAGAGCTAATAATTCGGGTAAGCAACAGGTAATTAACACTCACATTCTTACTTTGCATGAAAAATGCCTTACCCGCTGCTATTTTCTTCACCGCCTCAATCTCCTAGAGGGCCTTGTAGGCTTCGGCCTTAGCGGCTTTGGCACTCTCAAGAGCCGTTGCAAGCTCAGACTCTCGAGTCTTCGAGTCACGCTCCAAGCTCTCATGTTTTCTCATGAGATCCTGGAGCTCTTGCTGTACCTTCGCCACCCGCGCCTCCTGCCTCTCTCGCTCGGTGTGCTCCGCGGCCGCATTGCGTTCGGCTGCGGCCACCGCCTCCTTCAGGGTCGCCACCTCGTTAGTGGCCCCTGCAATACCCAAGTTATCCTTGTCATTTTTCTTGCAACCAAATCCTTTTCTGTAAGGTACAATTTTCATAAGGTATTACTCCCCTTCTTTATCCTCGAGCTGCTTCTTGGCACGGCCGAGCTCGTTCTCGGACTGCTCGAGGTTTTCCTTCAAAGTATTGACATCCGCAGTCAGTGTAGCAAAGGTCAGCAGCACAGCCTACAATCCCATATTAACATATTTTCATGACTCCTGCGTTTATCTTTCTAAAGATCCTCAGTCCGGCTTTTCTTTTCAAACACCGAACCGAGCATCAGGGGCTACTGTCTATGCGGTACCATTTTACATATGTTGAAATTCTTACCTCAAAGCCTGTTAGATGGCTGCTGCAGGCTTCCGTCAGCCCGCTCTTGGCAAGCTGAACCTTCTGAATCACCGCACTCATAACAGTGCGGTGTTCCTCTTCGATGGAGGTGCCATTGAGCGCCTCCAGCAAATTATCTGGCACCTCCGGTTGGACGAAGGCAGCTGGTGTCGCGGTCTTGCCCTTCTTATGAAGGGGTCATTCGCTGGACTCTGGAGCCACTGTGGCCTCCGGGGATGAGTCCGGTGCAAAGTCCGGGAAGTTGTCCTGCGACACCTCTGGGGCCTCCTCCTCCTGGTAGGTCCCTTCCTGGGACCCCACCTCGGCGTCGTCTGCGGCACGGGGGGTGGAGGCAGTCGGAAGGGAATCCATATCCGACGCACCCAAGGACCCGCTCGACGAAACGGGAAGATCATCCTTGGGCGGACTGCAGGGTTGTATGTGGCATTAGAAAGACATTGTGTGGCGAAAAGAAAAAAACCTTGAAGTTATTCGGGAGTCCGGATACTTACGATCTTGCCAGGGCTTGGCCCTTGGAGGCCAGTCCTCGTCATCGTCACTGGCGTTGGCGGAGCGGTCCGGGGGAAGAGTTTTTCCCTTCTTGGACCCTTCGGCCTCCCTTGTTGGGGATGCCTTCCTTTTCTTCCCTCCCCCCGCTGGGGGAGAGGCTTTCTTCTCCTCCTCGCCTTGGAGGAGTCGGCCTCAGATTCATCATCCGATAGCACTTGAAAATGGGAACTCTTACGGGTCCCCGTGGCCTTCTTCACGGCCTTCTTCTCCGGCACCACGTGGGGTGCCGGAGCCAGCAGCCCCGTTAGGCGGACGTCCGCTGGGTCCTCTGGCAATGGGGCCGGACAGATTGTCCTATCGGCCTTCTCTAGCCAGTCCTGTCAAAGGTCAAACTATGGAAAACAAGTGGCAAAATCACTTACCTCGTCAGCCGGACGCTGCGAGCGAAATCCGCGATCTTCGGTAGCGGATGCGCGAGCTTCGGCGCCCTTGAACAGCACCTTCCAGACATCTTCATACGTGGTGTCGAAGAGCCCGCTCAGGGTCTGGTGCTACGCCGGATCGAACTCCCACATGTTGAAGCCCCGTCGTTGGCACGCGAGAATCCGGCGGATGAGCATGACCTGGACTACGTTGACAAGCTTGAGCTTCTTGTCCACCAGCTTCTGGATATAGGCTTGGAGTCCGGTCAGCTCCTCCGAATTCCCCCAGATCAGGCCACTCTCTTTCCAGGAGGTGAGTCGTGTAGGGATGCAGGATCTGAATTCGGGGGCCGTTGCCCAATCAGCGTCACGCGGCTCGGTGATGTAGAACCACCCCGATTGCCACCCCTTGATGGTTTCCACGAAAGTGCCTTCCAGCCACGTAACGTGGGACATCCTGCCCACCATGGCGCCTCCCCACTCCGCTTGGCTGCCCTTCACAACCTTCGGCTTGACACTGAAGGTCTTGAGCCACAAGCCGAAGTGGGGCTGGATGCAGAGGAAGGCCTCACACACGACGATAAACGTCGAGATGTTGAGGATGAAATTCGGGGCCAGATCATGGAAATCCAGGCCGTAGTAGAACATGAGCCCCCGGACGAAGGGATGAAGTGGAAAGCCCAGTCCATGGAGGAAATGGGGAAGAAACACTACCCTCTCATGGGGACTGGGTGTGGGGATGAGCTCTCCCTCGTCGGGGAGCCGGTGCGCGATGTCACTGGACAAGTATCTGGCGTCGCGCAGCTTCTGGATATGCCCCTCCGTGACGGAGGAGGTCATCCACTTGCCTCCCGCTCCGTACATAGTTGGAGAAGGTTGAGGTGAGAAGTGCGGACTTGGGCGCTGGAGCTCGAGTTCACGGAGATGGACAAGCCAAGGAGGAAGAAGGCGCAGGTAAAAGGGTTGGATCATTATCCCCTTATATGGGCAGAAAGAAACACGCGTCCCCACCGGCCTGGTAAAACTCGCTTATCTCCCAAGCGTCACAATCAATGGCGCGGTTGGGTTACCCACGTCCGTATTGATGGGAATCCCGGAATAAGGGGAACACGATCTCTGCTTCAACAAGACGTAACAAGGAAACTGCCTTGCTAAACGCGCTGAGGTGGAACAATAAAAACAATTCGAGCAAAGGCTTGGGAGTGGTGTGACGTCACGCCACAGAACGCGTCAGCAGATTGATCTTGTGTAATATTATTCTCTCTACGGTGGTATGTGGAATTTATTTTTGCAGAGCCGGACACTATCCTGGTGTTCACAATCTTCTATAAATTATTCAGAGGAGGAACCCGCCTTACAATGCCGAAGACAATATGCGCGCCGGACTCCTCATCATTGAAGCCTGGTTCAGGGGCTACTGAGGGAGTTCCAGACTAGGGGGTGTCCGAATAGCCGAACTATCATCATCGGTCGAACTCCAAGACTATGAAGATACAAGATTGAAGACTTCGTCCCGTGTCCGGATGGGACTTTCCTTGGCGTGGAAGGCAAGCTTGGCGATACGGATATTTAGATCTCCTACCTTTGTAACCGACTCTGTGTAACCCTAGCCCTCTCCGGTGTCTATATAAACCGGATGGCTGTAGTCCATAGAAAAAACAACAATCATACCACAGGCTAGCTTCTAGGGTTTAGCCTCCTTGATCTCGTGGTAGATCCACTGTTGTACCACACATCATCAATATTAATCAAGCAGGACGTAGGGTTTTACCTCCATCAAGAGGGCCCGAACCTGGGTAAAACACGTGTCCCTCGTCTCCTATTACCATCCGCCTAGACGAACAGTTCGGGACCCCCTACCCGAGATCCGCCGGTTTTGACACCGACAATCTCCCTAAGGAGAAGTGGTTTGTATATAATCCTCCCATTGAACTAAAAGTAGTTGCACCTATTAAAGTTGAAGAAAAGACTATTCCTTATAGTGATCCTATTATTCCTACTACTTATGTTGAGAAACCACCTTTTCCTGTTAGGATAAAGGATCATGCTAAAACTTCGACTGTTGTTCGTAAGAGTAATACTAGAACTTATACACCTCCTGAGCAAATTAAAGTTGAACCTAGTATTGCTATGGTTAAAGATCTCTTGGATGATAATTTAGATGGGCATGTCATTTACTTTTGTGGTGAAACTGCTAATATTGCAAAACCAGATGCTAAGATACATAGACCTGTTATAGGCATGCCTGTTATTTTTGTTAAAATAGGAGATCATTGTTCTCATGACTTATGTGATATGGGTGCTAGTGCTAGTGCAATACCCTATAATTTATATAAATAAATTATACATGACATTGCACCTACTAAGTTAGAAGATATTGATGTTACTATCAAGCTTGCTAATAGAGATACTATTTAACCAATTGGGATTTTTTGTTAGAGATGTTGAAGTCTTCTGTGGGAAGGTTAAATACCCTGTTATTTTCTTATTCTTACTTCCCCTCAAGATGACTTTTGTCCCATTATATTTGCTAGACCCTTCTTGAACACTGTTAAAGCTAGGATTGATTGTGAAAAGGATGTTGTTACGATTGGCTTGGATGATATGACTCATGAGTTTAATTTTGCTAAATTTCGTAGACAACCCCGTGATAAAGAATTATCTAGTAAAGATGAAATAATTGGTCTTGCTTCTATTGCCGTGCCTCCTACTAATCAGTTAGAACAATATTTGCTAGAACATGAAAATGATTTGTTCATGAAAGAAAGAAGGGAAATAGATGAAGTGTTCCTTAAACAAGAACCTATTCTGAAACATAACTTACCTGTTGAAATCTTAGGGGATCCTCCTCCACCCAAGGGTGATCCCGTGTTTGAGCTAAAACCATTACCTGATAATCTTAAATATGCTTATCTTGATGAAAATAAGATATATCCTGTTATTATTAGTGCTAACCTTTCAGAGCAGGATGAGGAAAGATTATTGAAAACTCTGAAGAAGCACCATGCTGCTATTGGATATACCATGGATGATCTTAAGGGCATTAGTCCCACTCTATGTCAACACAAAATTAAAGTGGAAAAAGATGCCAAACCAGTTAGAGATCCTCAATGAAGATTAAATCCTAAGATGAAAGAAGTGGTAAGAAATGAGATATTAAAGCTCCTCAAGGCAGGTATAATTTATCCCGTTGGTGATAGTGAATGGGTAAGCCCTGTCCATTGTGTTCCTAATAAGGGAGGTATTACTGTTGTTGCTAATGATAAAGATGAATTGATTCCGCAAAGAATTATTACAGGTTATAGGATGGTAATTGATTTTCGTAAACTAAATAAAGCTACTAAGAATGATCATTATCCTTTACCTTTTATTGATCAAATGCTAGAAATACTATCTAAACATACACATTTCTGCCTTCTAGATGGTTATTCTGGTTTCTCTCAAATACCTGTATCAGCGGAAGATGAATCAAAAACTACTTTTACTTGCCCTTTAGGTACTTTTGCTTAGAGACGTATGCCTTTTGGTTTATGTAATGCAGCTGCTACCTTTCAAAGATGTATGATGGCTATATTCTCTGACTTTTGTGAAAAGATTTGTGAAGTATTCATGGATGATTTCTCCGTTTTTGGATCTTCTTTTGATGATTGCTTGAGCAACCTAGATCGAGTTTTGCAGAGATGCGAAGACACTAGTCTCGTCTTGAATTGGGAAAAGTGCCACTTTATGGTTAATGAAGGCATTGTCTTGGGGCACAAGATCTCCGAGAGAGGTATTGAAGTTAATAAAGCTAAAGTTGATGCTATTGAAAAGATGCCATGTCCCAAGGACATAAAAGGTATAAGAAGTTTTCTTGGTCATGTCGGGTTCTATAGGAGGTTCATTAAGGACTTTTCTAAAATCTCTAGGCCTCCGATAAATTTATTGCAAAAAGATATTCCTTTTGTCTTTGATGATGATTGTGTACAAGCATTTGAAATACTTAAGAAAGCTTTGATCACTCCACCTATTGTTCAGCCACCTGATTGGAATTTACCTTTTGAAATTATGTGTGATGCTAGTGATTATGCTGTAGGTGCCGTTCTAGGGCAAAGAGTTGATAAGAAATTAAATGGTATCCAGTATGCTAGTAAAACTCTTGATACTGCCCAGGGAAATTATGCTACTGCTGAAAAAGAATTCTTAGCAGTTGTGTTGGCATGTGATAAGTTTAGACATTATATTGTTGATTCCAAAGTTACTATTCACACTGATCATGCTGCTATTAAATATCTTTTGGAAAAGAGAGATGTTAAGCCTAGACTCATTAGATGGGTTCTCTTGCTGCAAGATTTTGACTTGCATATTATTGATAGAAAGGGAGCTGAGAACCCCGTTGTAGACAACTTGTCTAGGTTAGTGAATGTTCTTGATGACCCAATACCTATTGATGATAGCTTTCTTGATGAACAATTCATTAATGCTTCTCGTACTGCTCCTTGGTATGTTGATTATGCTAATTACATTGTTGCTAAATTTATACCACCGAGTTTCATGTTCCAGCAAAAGAAAAAGTTCTTTTATTATTTAAGACATTACTTTTGGGATGACCCACACCTTTATAGAGGAGTAGATGGTGTTATTAGACGTTGTGTACCTGAGCATTAATAGGAATAGATCCTACGTAAGTGTCACTCTGAATCATATGGAGGACACCACGCTGGAGACAGAACTGCATATAAGGTATTGTAATCCAGTTTTTATTGGCCTACTCTCTTCAAAGATGCTCATAAGTTTGTCTTGTCTTGTGATGAATGTCAAATAATTGGTAATATTAGTAGACATCAAGAAATGCCTATGAATTATTCTCTTGTTATTGAACGATTTGATGTTTGGGGCTTTGATTATATGGGACCTTTTCCTGCCTCTAATGGTTATACACACATTTTAGTTGTTGTTGATTACATTACTAAGTGGGTAGAAGCTATTCCAACTAGTAGTGCTGATCATAACACTTTTATTAAAATGCTTATAGAAGTTATTTTTCCGAGGTTTGGAGTCCCTAGATATCTTATGACTGATGGTGGTTCACATTTTATTCATGGTGCTTTCCGTAAGATGCTTGGTAAGTACGATGTCAATCATAGAATCCCATCTCCTTATCACCCACAGTCTAGTGGTCAAGTAGAGTTGAGTAATAGAGAACTCAAATTAATTTTCCAAAAGACTGTTAATAGATCTAGAAAGAATTGGTCCAAACAACTTGATGATGCATTATGGGCTTATAGAACTGCATATAAAAATCCTATGGGTATGTCTCCATATAAGATGGTTTAGGGAAAAGCTTGTCATTTACCTCTAGAAATTGAACATAAAGCATATTGGGCTATTAAAGAGCTCAACTATGACTTCAAACATGCCGGTGAGGAGAGATTGTTTGATATTAGCTCACTGGATGAATGGAGAACCCAAGCCTATGAGAATGCTAAGTTATTCAAAGAAAAAGTCAAATGTCGGCATGACAAAAGAATACAAAAGCGTGAGTTTAACGTAGGTGATTATGTGTTATTATTCAACTCTCGTTTAAGATTTTTTGCAGGAAAACTTCTCTGTAAATGGGAAGGTCCTTATGTTATCGAGGAGGTCTATCATTCCGGTGCCATAAAAATCAACAACTTCGAAGGCACAAGTCCAAGGGTGGTGAACGGTCAAAGAATTAAACATTATATTTCAGGTAATCCTATCAATGTTGAAACTAATATTATCGAAACCGTAACCCCGTAGGAATACATAAGGGACACTTTCCAGAACTTCCAGACTCCGAAAAGGAATAGGTATGTGGTATGGTAAGTAAGCCGACTCCAAAACAATTCTAAAGGCAATTTCTATCAGTTTTGGAATATTTAAGAATTTTAGGAAGAAAGAAGTAGTCCGGGAAGGACACGAGGCCTCCACGAGAGTGGAGGGCGCACCCACCCCTACTGGGCGCGCCCCCCTGTCTCGTGGACACCTCGTGTGCCTTCCGGACTACGTTTTCTTGCACGTTACGTATTTTGGTCGATAAAAATTCATTATATAATCTCCCAAAAGTCTTGACCACCGTATCATGCAAATTTCCACTGTTTTCGCTTCAAGCTGTTTTCTGTTACAGATCTAAGGCCCCATGGCGTCACCCTCCTTCAACAATGAAGACAGGGGTGCTTGGCTATTGAAGATAGAGCTGAAAAGAGAAGAAACGGAAGAGATCAACAAGGATGAAGTGATCAAGGAAGCCATGGAGGTTCAAGCCCCGGCAGTGAAAGAAGAAGACATCCCTCAACCCTTACCTAACCTCTTTACTCGAACTGAGATTGAAGATTTCAAGATGATTGAGTTAGCTCGCATACAGAACAAGTATCTCACACAGGAGAATATTTTGTTGAAGGATCATATCGCCGGACTCAAGGGCATTATCCACAAGTTGGAGGAGCTTTTACGCTCGATGTGCGATTATCCATCATCATCATCACCACCTCCATCACCTTCAAAGACATAATCACATGGGTATGGGCACTCCCCTTGGCAACTGCCAAGCTTGGGGGAGGTGCCCCGATATCGTATCACCATCACACTCCTATCTTTACCGTTTTATTTAGTGCGATCCTTTTAGTAGTATCCTTATTTAGTAGATTGAAGTTTTGATATCAAGTAGTTTTGAGTTTGCTTTGTGATCTCTTTATGTAATCGAGTCCGTGAGCTATCTATAATAAAGATTAGTGTTGAGTCAAGGGCTTTGCTTTCTTGTTATGATGTTGAGAAAAATAGAAAGAATAAAAAGAATAAAATAGTTCCTATGGATCTTATGGATAGTGACAACTTCACACACAGAAAGTATGAGGCTTAAAAGTTGTTGAGAGTTGAGAAACAGAGTTTTGCCAATCGTTGCAATTAATAGGAAGTAATAAGGAAAGAGAAGTTTCACATATAAATACACTATCTTGGACATCTTCTGTAGTTGTGAGCACTCATTAAGTATGACATGCTAAAAGAGTTGACGTTGGACAAGGAAGACAATGTAATGGTTTATCTTTTCTCACATCTCAGTTAAAGTATATTGTCATTGACCTTCCGAACATGTTGAGCTTGCCTTTCCCCCTCATGCTAGCCAAATTCCTAGCACCAAGTAGAGATACTAATTATGCTTCCAACTATCCTTAAAACCAATTTTGCCATGAGAGTCCACCATATCTACCTATGGATTGAGTAACACTACAAATAAATGACACATCCGTGACATTTTCGGGCCGAACGAAAAAAAATCTGTCATACATATGACACTTCTATGACGATAATTGTGACAAAACCCGGTATCATCATAGATGTGGTGGGCTCCTACTTCTATGACAAAAAATCATGATAGAAAATGGGCTTTTCGTCCTCGGCGGGCCGGAGACGCAGCTGCATGACATTCTTTGGGCCGTCCATGATGGAAAAACCCGTGGTAGAAGCGAGGGGGAGGAAAATTTCGGGGAGTTGCCGGTTACGGTGGGAGGTCGAGGGCGGAGCAATGCACGTTTCTCTCGTACGTACGCACGTGTGTGCGAGGCGTTGGCTCTAACTGAAGCCGAGCGAGGCGTTGGGCTCTAACTGAACCCGAGCGATTGCACTGCAAGCTATGCATTACTGAACCCGAGGGATCAATCGATGGCTGTTAACTGAACCCGATGGAGCGATTCCTTCGCTACTGCTGCTAACTGAAGCCGATCGATTGGATGAACAGTGAGTGTTGCGGGGGGGTTTGGATGAATAGTGAGCGGTGGCGTTGCCTCTGGATGAACAGGAACCCATGGTGTGGAGGGCTGGATGAACAGTAGACGGTGGAGGGGTGGCCGTGGAGGGGTGGTTGAACAAGACCCCGTGGTGTGGAGGGCTGGATGAACAGTAGACGGTGGAGGGGTGCCCGTGGAGGGTTGGTTGAACAGTAGCCGGTGGAGTAGCGCGCGGTGGAGGCTGGATGAATAGGAGCCCGTGGAGGCTGGAGGAGGTCGACGGTGGCCCGTGGAGGCTGGAGGAGGTCGACGGTGGAGATGAACAGTATCCCGTGGAGTTCCATTTTGCGGTACGCCACACCCCTCCCCCCC
>NC_041391.1:102464943-102485446 GCF_002162155.2 Triticum dicoccoides | reverse complement strand
TCGTTCGTTTTGCAGTATGCCACACCCCTCCCGATGAATAGGACCCCCGTTTCGACGGTAGCACTCCAACACAAGTCCGTTTCATCTGTTTTGCGGTACGCCACACCCCTCCTGATCAACAGGACCCCGTTTCGACCGTAGGAGGTCCATTTCCTACGTTTTGCGGTATGCCAGGCCCGTCCTGATCAACAAGACCCCGTTTCGAACGTGGCCGGTCGAACACAAGGCCGTTTCCTCCGTTGTGCAGTACGCCTGGCCTCGTTTACATCTCCTGTTCCGTCCAACCCTCCCGATGAACACGACCACGCATTCCATTCCGACCCAGCCGGTTGGCTCCCCATGAACACGACGACAATGCTGTTTCTCCGTTCCGACCCAACCATGTACATATGCGCGATAGGCGTTAGAGACCCTGCCTGTATGTACGTACATGGCCATATTTTCTTTCTTGCACCCTCGCCGATGTACGTACGTGTGCATGCTATGTGCGCGCCTCTACTACGACATGTGCGCGTTATACATCCACCAGTATATATGCACATACACGTTCGCGACCAGAATGACAACGCTACATACGCTTCAACCAGGTGGGTCCCAACTGTCAGGCACTTCCTTACGTGCGACGATGTAGCTGGTGGGACCAAGCAGTCAGGGGGGCGAATCAGTTTTTTTTCGGACGCACTTCCTTGCGTGCGAAGATGTAATTGGTGGCTCCCAGCAGACAGGGGGAAACGTTTTTTCGCTAAATACGGTGGCCCGTCTGGTGGGTCCCTGCTGTCAGGTGGAGGAATAATTATTTTGCGCGTAATAAGGAGGCACTTCCTTGCTGCGGTCGTGGACCCAGCTCTCAGCCTCTCCACATACAGTCCACGTCCGATGGAAGCCATTCCTTGACCATGTTGACCACGCCATGCGAAGAGCACTAGGGCGGTGAACGACGGCGAGGCCTAGGAAGGGGACGACGCGGAGCCGGGGAAGACGTGGCAGTGGATGCCCACGCGTAGAGGAGTATGAGGGTTCACTCGTTCGGCTGCGGAGTGAGGCTATCGTCGCCGCAGAATAACATGGGGTGTGGGTGCGTAGAGGGATGGCCTGGCCAGCGGTGGGAGTAGTAGGGGCGGTGAGGCCTCCGCGGCATCACAGCCGGCCACGGGCAGCGGGAGCAGGCGGCACGACCGGCGCTTCTTTTCGCGGCGGGAGCAAGAAGACCAGAGGTTGAAGAAGCACTACGGCCGTTGGACGGACATCGTACGGTCACTGGAGCTAGAATCGTTCATATATTGACTAAAGTTGACAAAGGCCTCCGTCCCACTCAACTTAGTAGGCCCACAAGTCAGCCTCCCACCAAGGTTGGTCCCAGCTAGTAGGGGGTACTTATTTTTTTGTGCGTAATAAGGAGGCACTTCCGGTGGGTCCGAGCTGACAGCGGGGGGGAACGTTTTTTCACGAAATATGGTGGCCCGTCCTGTGGGTCCCAGCAGTCAGGGGGAAACATTTTTTTCGCGAAATACTGGTGACCCGTCCGGTGGGTCCCTGCTGTCAGGTGGAGGAATAATTATTTTCCGTGTAATAAGGAGGCACTTCCTTGCGGCTACCATGGACCTAGCTGGCAGCCTCTCCATGTACAGTACTCTTCCGATGGAAGTTGGTCATTGACCACATTCACCACGGCACGCCGAGAGCACCACGGCGGTGGACGACGGCGAGGCCTAGGAAGGGGATGACGGGGAGCCGGGGAAGACGCGGCAGTGAGGCCTCCGCGCAGAGAGGAGTACGAGGGTTCACTGGTTTGGCTGCGGTGTGAGGCTGCCATCGCCGCAGGGCCTGGCCAGCGGTGGGAATAGTAGGGGCGGTGAGGCCTCCGCGGCAACACAGCCGGCCATGGGAGGCAGGAGCATGCGGCACGACCGGCGTTGCTTTGTGCGGCTGGAGCAAGAACACCAGAGGTTGAAGAAGCACTACGGCCGTTGGAAGGCCATCGTACGATCACTGGAGCTAGAATCGTTCATATTGACAAAAGTTGACAAAGGCCCCCGTCCCAGTCAACTTAGTAGGCCCACAAGTCAGCCTCCCACCATGGTGGGTCCCAGCTAGCAGGGGGAGTATTCATTTTTTTGTGCGTAATAAGGAGGCACTTCCGGTGGGTCCAAGCTGACAGCGCGGGGAACGTTTTTTTCGCGAAATACGCTGGCCCGTCCGGTGTGTCCCAGCAGTCAGGGGGGAAACGTTTTTTCACGAAATAAGGTGGCCCGTTCGGTGGGTCCCTGATGTCAGGTGGAGGAATAATTATTTTGCGCGTAATAAGGAGGCACTTCCTTGCGGCCGCCTGGACCCAGCTGTCAGCCTCTCCACGTACAGTACTCTTCCGATGGAAGTCGGCCGTTGACCATGTTGACCACGCCGCGCCGAGAGCACCAGGGCGGTGGTCTGGATGACGGCGAGGCCTAGGAAGGGGACGACGCGGAGCCGGGGAAGACGCAGCAGTGGTAGCCCGTGCGGAGAGGAGTACGAGGGTTCACTGGTTCGGCTGCCATCGCAACAGAATAACAGTGGGTGTGGGTGAGTAGAGGGATGGCCTGGCCAGCGGTGGGAGTAGTACGGGGCGGTGAGGCCTCCACGGCATCACAGCCGGCCATGGGAAGCAGGAGCACACGACACGACCGGCGCTGCTTTGGGCGGCTGGAGCAAGAAGACCAGAGGTTAAAGAAGCACTACGGCCGTTGGATGGACATTGTACGATCACTGGAGCTAGAATCGTTTATATTGACTAAGTTGACAAAGCCCTTGGTACGCGTCAACTTAGTAGGCCCACAGCTCGGATTTGGCAGAGAACATATAGTCCATTTGCGATTTGTAAGAATGTACAACCCATTTTTCAATTCTAATGGAATTTACTACAGCCCATTCACGGGTTTGTTAAAAGTACAGCCCAACTTCTAGGTACGACAATGATTAATTATTTCAAACAACCGCTCAAAACAGAATTCAAAAAAATTCCCACATTTTGATGGGATCCGAAATATTTTTATCCGAAATTTGTAGTTAGGTTAAATATAATTTCAAAATAAAGTTGTATCACGTTAAAATCCAACGAAATATTGCGCGCGCAACAAGTAATGAAATTAAAATTTCTAAATTCCAAAAATAATATATTTTTCTAACTAATTACGTGTTTGGTGCATAGTAATTGCCCAGTTATTATAATTACATCCCATTTATTATTTCTTAAAGTTCATTTTCTTGTTAAGCCTAATGCATACCTCCTACGAAACTTTGCAGCCCAGCGGGACGGATAACAAGTTGACCCGGATATTGTGTACAACTGTCGGCCCAGTTGCATTGCTGATGTTGAAAAAAAGGCCTGTGTAGTATATGATGGGGAACGTAGCAGAAATTCAAAAATTTTCCTACGAAACACCAAGATCTATCTATGGAGAGACCAGCAACGTGTAGAAAGGGGAGTGCATCTACATACCCTTGTAGATCGCTAAGCGGAAGTGTTCAAGTGAACGGGGTTGATGGAGTCGTACTCGTCGTGATTCAGATCACCGATGATCAAGTGCCGAACGGACGGCACCTCCGCGTTCAACACACGTACAGCCCGGTGACGTCTCCCACGCCTTGATCCAGCAAGGAGAGAGGGAGAGGTTGAGGAAGACTCCATCCAACAGCAGCACAACGGCGTGGTGGTGGTGGAGGAGCGTGGCAATCCAGCAGGGCTTCGCCAAGCACCATGGGAGAGGAGGAGGAGGGAGAGGGGCAGGGCTGCACCAACGAGAGATCAAATCGCGTGTTATGGGCAGCCCCATGCCTCAATATATATAGGGGGGAAGGGGGCTGCGCCCCCTTTAGGGTTTTCCCACCCCCTAGGGGCGGCGGCCAGCCCTAGATGGGTTTTGGGGTGCGGCCAAGAAGGGGGGGAGGAGTCCATCCTCCCCAAGGCACCTCGAAGGTGCCTTCCCCCTTGAGGACTCTTCCCTCTAGGGTTCCCTAGGCGCATGGGCCTCTTGGGGCTGGTGCCCTTGGCCCATGTGGGCCAAGGCGCACCCCCTACAGCCCATGTGGCCCCCCGGGGCAGGTGGCCCCACCCGGTGGGCCCCCGGGACCCTTCCGGTGGTCCCGGTACAATACCGATGACCCCGAAACTTGTCCCGATGGCCGAAACAGGACTTCCTATATATAAATCTTTACCTCCGGACCATTCCGGAACTCCTCGTGACGTCCGGAATCTCATCCGGGACTCCGAACAACATTCGGTAACCACATACAAGCTTCCTTTATAACCCTAGCGTCATCGAACCTTAAGTGTGTAGACCCTACGGGTTCGGGAGACATGCAGACATGACCGAGACGTTCTCCGGTCAATAACCAACAGCGGGATCTGGATACCCATGTTGGCTCCCACATGTTCCACGATGATCTCATCGGATGAACCACGATGTCAAGGACTCAATCGATCCCGTATACAATTCCCTTTGTCTAGCGCTATTTTACTTGCCCGAGATTCGATCGTCGGTATACCGATACCTTGTTCAATCTCGTTACCGGAAAGTCACTTTACTCGTTCTTTAACACATCATCCCGTGATCAACTCCTTGGTCACATTGCGCATATGATGATGTCTTACTGAGTGGGCCCAGAGATACCTCTCCGTTTACACGGAGTGACAAATCCCAGTCTCGATCCGCATAAAACAATAGATACTTTCGGAGATACCTGTAGTGCACCTTTATAGTCACCCAGTTACGTTGTGACGTTTGATACACCCAAAGCACTCCTACGGTATCCAGGAGTTACACGATCTCATGGTCAAAGGAAGAGATACTTGACATTGGCAAAGCTCTAGCAAACGAACTACACGATCTTTGTGCTATGCTTAGGATTGGGTCTTGTCCATCACATCATTCTCCTAATGATGTGATCCCGTTATCAACGACATCCAATGTCCATAGCCAGGAAACCATGACTATCTATTGATCACAACGAGCTAGTCAACTAGAGGCTCACTAGGGACATATTGTGGTCTATGTATTCACACGTGTATTACGTTTTCCGGATAATACAGTTATAGCATGAATAAAAGACAATTATCATGAACAAGGAAATATAATAATAATAATACTTTTATTATTGCCTCTAGGGCATATTTCCAACAGTATAGTACAACCTAACATGGTTACTCAGCCCACATTCGGGGACGCCGGAAAGGCCCAAACAAGGCTTCTATACAACTTTTTGAAGTCACTGAGCTCAATTAATAACTTAAGAAAAAAGTTAGATTACAGTGGAACCTAATTAAAAGCTGTCACGAGCAAATAAATAATTCAACGGGTCCCACTTGTGCGTGTGCGTGTGTGTGTGCGTGTGTGTGTGAGAGAGAGAGAGATAGAGAGAGAGACCCATCGGTCGATGCTCGTAAATACATCTTTCAGCCATATGCATTGCTGATGCTCAGTAAAAACTTATATAGTTGACACAATCATATAGAACATCATAGCACACTGAACTTGCATACAAAAATTTCACGCAGGCGGCACAATCAGGATGGAAGCACTAGATCGCTACGGGAAGGGCTATGTTGAAACCAACGAAGTCGTACATAATGGTTCATCGTCTTTATAAATGACGGGGAAATATCTTGAATGTTGTGCAAAGAAAACAAACAGACAACACAATAAGTTCTACTAGCACATTAAGTTGACGTACAGCCCTTTCTAAAAAAAGTTCAGGTACAAAATTAGAATAGGTCACAATCAAATGTACTGGCATATCAGTGCTTCAGACCCATAGCTCGGATTTAACTAGTACTATCTGACAAGATTCAGTTGTTACCTCAAATTAGAGCACATCCAGGCAGCCAGCCCTGCCTCTTCTCCCAAAGAAGTAGTGGCCTCCGCCGTGCGATGGAGTAGGCCCTGTGCCATCCATTGTTCCGAGCAACATGGGGAAAGTCTAACGTTGACTCCTGTAATGGACGTCGTCGACGGACCCTGGCACCAGCAGGGACGGCGGGACTTCGATTGATGGATTGACCACTTCTTCGACATGCACGAACACTCGATACAGGTACATCCCTAACGTGGTCCGCGGCAGCCTTGGTGGCAACGAATAGTACAACCCTGGTTCCTGCACCGGTATCTCAACACCAATCACCTTCGGTATGGTGGACGACTTCTTCATCCATGCCATAACCGTCAGAGCCCAGCTGTCCGGAGGAACAAACATACTAACGAGCTCACCTCCAAGGTCGTTGATAAGCTCGTTCATGGACTCGCTGTTCCAAGCACGTCGAGGCATGCCGTGGAAGGTAAGCTTTGTTAAAAACTCAAGCTCATAGGGCACCGAGCCCCATCCTGGGTGCCACCGATCAAAGTTCACTAGCTCGCCATCGCAGAACAAATGCCGGGAAGATTCAAACACACGACTACAGTCGAAAGTTGTTTGGAACCTGACGAAGAAATCAGCCGGTGGCGGACAGACTTTGATGAGCAAGTCACTTATTTGGATGTCGTGCGCAATGCCAGGAGCTTTGACAAGGTCGTCCGGCAAGACGGGAGGCCGGTCGCCGTTGATGGTTACCATCAGCACTTTGCCGGCAAACTGGTCGTCAAGCGCTGCCATGCCACTATTGAGCGACATCACGCAGCGACCGAAGGCAGAACGGACCTCAGGATCTCCGGCTTGGAGATCCGTGTTGACCGGAGACATGATAGTGCACTTGAGTACAGGGAGTACAGGAGAGGGATTTGGGGGAACTAGAGTAGGAATGGAGATTCCAGAGGTGGGGGAGGGGCGGGAGACTGGGGATGAAAAGGTAGCATGAATTTCGAGCACGCGCCAATATGCTCTCGGAGCGCAAGCGCACAAAAACACTGATGGCACCCACATGTCGGCCTAAGAGTCCTTATTCTTTCTTTTTTGGTGAACCCGGCCTTTTTTTAGGATCTTTTGAGAGCCCGGCCAGAGAGTCATAATTGACCTGTTTGGCATTGCGTTACTACTCGGCCCATATTCAACGACACCTCACTGGCCCAAACAAGTGTACATCATCGAAAAGACAGTGAGTTCAAATTATATAACTTGAAAAAAGGAGATATACTCTGAACACTAGAGAATGGTGATGCCCTCATTTAGCCCACCAGTAGTTCGAGACAATAAACAGTTCGAAACAACGATATATACAACATTCCAACACTGAGTAGTGACTACTAGTGACATAAACAGCAAGACATGATAGTTCATAAGAAGTCTTGCTACACCACCAAAAGTACCCATCTACAGAACTCAGACTCTCGTGATCCAGACGAGAATGACATTCTAAACAGAAGCAACTATTACATAGAAAGAGTGACATAGACGAGGATGACCAAATGACAAGGAATATGCATAACAAAGGAAAGAACTACCCTTCCAGAACCAGCAGCAAAGACAACAAAGTCATTCGAAGAGATGTTCCAACACCATCATAATTTGCAGCCCCGCTTCAGCGACCGATGATCCGGGGACACCAATACTCCACCCTTTCGATGCAACAGCCCAATTACCTATCAACCTGAAGTCTTGAACCACATCATTGCCTGTCGTAATTGAGACATCCAAGGATCAAAGTTAATCCGGATGCCTTTGTCATTCTCACCTTCTTTTGGCTATAGGCTGTATCGTTGACAATCAGGGGAGTATGCTCCCGAACTCCTAGGGCTCGCTGTGTAGACACAGTTTTCCATAGCAAACAGAGCCTCTCTGCCATCAAGGTCCTTGCCAACGGTGATCTCCTGGTTAATCAGATAATTGAGTCCGAGAAACAGAGAGTGTGAACCAAGGCTGTTTACCCGCCTCCAACTAAAAAATCCTAAAGGCCCCAACAAGCTGGTATCCTGCTCATAGATGTAACAGCCACTGTTCGGATACTCACGTATTACACGGTGCTTGTATACAATGGGGTTTTTGCAATATAACTTTTCTGGCTCATGTGTCCGAATGATCATCAGTCTTTTGTCGTCGTCTGATCAAGCGAGGAACCAGTTGTGCTTCCCTGTTTTTGGCAAAGGTGGTGTAATTACAAAGGGCAGTAACCGGCATTGTTAATGTAAGATCAGCATTATTCAGAGTATGAGTAGGATAATGCAAGAAACAGCATTGATATGTCCCTATTGGAACTGGGAGAAAAATACAGGGAAATGTATACTGGGTTCGAAAATATAGAAGTGCCATGCATGGTTATACTCATGTTATCTCGCAATCGATACTTCACAGGAAACTACCATGTCATGCATGTTATGTAATCATGTTCTGTCCTCACAAACAAATTCTTCAAGGTAACTAACAGACCATGCATTGTTATATACTCGTGTTCTATCGGCAAAATTTTTGTGAGGATATTATTCTAGTCATTGATTGTTGAAGGGCGGATATAGGTATGTACACATGGTAAGCATTGCAGGATTTCACTACTTACAAATATAGAGTTCTCCATATGCACATTTACTTTCCTAATGTATGGTTAGATGAAACCAACAGTGTGGTGCATGTTTTTACATCATGAAAATGAGGAAACTAACATGGCCATTGATACACACTCATATTTAGTAGTAGTATATAGGTTACTGTAAAATAAGGATAATATCCATATATTCCAAACCGTTTGATTATTCAGGGTACAAATTGGCTGTAATGACATGGTCACAATCGCATGAATTAACTCATTCCAAATATAGCTGATTTACGCCATCTCTAATATATTGTCATAGTTCTACTCAAATTCTGCTGAAACAGGGATATGCCAATCATCAAAAAAATTCAAATAGTGTCATGGCGTCTTCATTAACATGAGAGGGAAACAACACGCGTTGTCCCAGCAATACGTGGTGCCATTTCCTTTGTCGATCGTGTAGATGATGCCATTGTGTTCAATAGCATCACAGAAGTGTGTATCAGCTTTGACGATGATCCACTACGAGCCAAGTTGTCTCCAGCTAAAAAAGGCACCAGCGTAAAGATAGGCGAGTCCGCGGTCGAACAAGGCAATTATCTTGAAGTCTGCGTAATTCGTATGTCATGTGGGTACTTGACAGATTACAATCTTCTGCAAAACAAGGTCCGTCCAACTGACGTAGTAATCTAGATGACTTGGACCGCGATGGTAATACTCTATATAATCCAATGGAGGAAGGATAATCTCATGGGAGGTCTGGAAGTTCACGAGCACCAACTTTTTACTGTCTTCTCTGAAGGCAGCCATCCAGTGGGAGTTCATGCCGACCCAGTACATACCTACCAAGAAGTTTTGGGCGATGGTGATCGGATCGATGTCGAGGGAAATGATGTACGGCGACACACTACATACCTGCAAAGAAGTTTTGGCTAATGGAGATCAGATTGAAGTCGAGGGGCATCATGCACGCCTCCGTATCATGGTGAGCCAATCTCGCAATACCAGATAGTAGCAAGCAGGGTGTCTTGAAAAGCTTAGGCCTTGCTTCGACGATGGCCGTGTGCATGTCCCTCGAGCATGCAACCAGCCGCAGGGCGGTCAACATATCCATACACGAACAATAGAGGTCGAGGATGTCACTGGGGAGATTGCTCCAATCGCGTCTCATATGGATGCTGCGCGGTTCGCGTTCGGCCATGGTGGAGTTTGGAAGGGGGCTTGATTTACGGGGGAGAAGGATGTCGGTGCTGGAGCGGCTAGCGAGGGAATAGTGGTACTGGGGGAGGCGAGTGAGGCGACGGTACACGGGGGCACAGTGAGATGGAGACGGAGACGGAGACGGAGAAGGAGATGGAGATGAAGTGGTGCTATGGGAGCGGAGAGGGAGACGAGGCGAGGCGCCACTGTGTTGTATAGTGGTGGCGACAGACTGCACAGTGCACAGGGTGAGGCTAACTTTGGTAACCCCAACATGCCACCTCGCCTGGACTAGTGTCAGGCGCAGGGTGTTGTCACTTCACTGTGAGGACCAGATGAATAGTATTTTGACCATCAAGTGTACCACAGTTGTACTACTACTACTATTACTACTACTACTAGGAACATGAGTACTCCAGTATTGCATAACGAAAATAGGTCTTCCGTGCTGGCATGCCTGTTCACTTCATCGTTCAGGTATCATCCATATTGCGAGCAGAACCAAATTCTCGTGCATGCCCAATCAACGCCCTGCCGTGATGCATGCAGTGGTCATTCTGGTGCATCAAGGACGGCATGCAGATCGTTCCACACTTGAGAAGAGGAAAAAAGGAAAGGTAGAACACGGCAGCAGAGGAAGAGAACGCTGGCTAACGAGGGTGGGAGGGGATCGAGCAGGAAGTTAATGCTCCACGCCTAAAGGTTTTGGGAAAACCTATTTTTCATAAGGTGACTTATACTCACCTAAACAAAGGGAGTATTCCTTAACCAGAGAATGTTGTGTCTCCCACTCATGGGCTAAAAAACAGCTACAACACATTTTTTTATCTGTTTGCATAGGTCCCACCTATCAGGAAGGATGGGCACGTACACGAACAGGTACGACTCCTCAGTCTACCCGCATAGCCTTTTTGTTTAGTCTACCTAGCCGTCTAATCAACTGCCTGCATGCCACTTCTCCCATTTACTTCTCCCTCAGGAACCGATTCGCCTCGGCTTCTTCACCTCCCCTTCGTCTTCATTTGCATCCAAACCCCACTGCGTTCATGTTGTTTTAACCTCTTTAAATAAGCATCTACTACTTTAGTTAGACTAGCCATCTAATTCTAATTCTCCAAACAATAGCCCTCTGTTCCAGCGGTTCCAAATGGCGAAAGAGATCGAGATGCAGGTTTTTAGCATCCAACATGTCCTCGTCGAAGGCTCGATGTGCATAGTTGCCACCGTCACCATCCATCCAAGGGTTGTTTGGCACTGGATCAACAATGTATCCAACTCCCTCAAAAAGGTATAAACGAGGGTCATCGATATCGACGCAGAGTACACGGAGCGTGCCCCTGGGAAGATCCAGCGCGCCGCCGTCCTTCAGTTGTGCATCGAAGATGACGTTTTGGTGTACCACATCATACACTCGCCCTCCATACCAGGTGAGCTTCACGATTTCTTGTCTCGGGAGGACGTATACTTCTGTGGGGCAGCCATCGAAGGGGACAAACAGAAGCTGGAGCCGTACAACCTTGATTTGAAAAGCATCGCTGACCTACAAACCAGAATCAAAAATCCTGTAGAAGATTGTGCTAAACAGACACCATCCCTATTCGACGTAGCAAATTTTGTGCTCGGTACAAATCTTCAGAAGGGTGATGAGACGGTGGCATTAAGGTCGTCTGGATGGGAGAACTATCCCTTGACGTACGAGCAGATAAAATATGCTGCCCTCGATTCCCGTGTGAGTTTCGAGATAGCTGCAAGGTCCAAAGAGCTTGTTGCGAAGCCGTATCCCATAGAGAATGAGAACAAGAAGAAGAAGAAGAAGAAGAAGAAGAAGAAGAAGAAGAAGAAGAAGAAGAAGAAGAAGAAGAAGAAGAAAACGCTGCACCAGCAGGAGGGCATTATGGATGGATGAACTATTTCCTCTCTTGTAAAAAAATTATTCCCTCTCGGTGTATATTGATATAGATGGACTATTTCAATGGTGTGCATGTCTTTGGAATAGAGTAGTAGCGTGGGTCCGCTTGACTATAAGGAATTATTTATCCGCATATATAGCTTTCCCTGTTACTCCTTCAAGTGATCGGTATACAGTGCATGTGTCCGTAGACATGACAGCTTGTCCATGGAAGTTCAACTACGATGACCATCATGTTTCATCTCGCGATTCCCACGACGCATCTTCAACACACGACACTACGCCCCCCGACGTGCGCCTCACCCCTCTCGGCCGCACCGCCCCTCCGCCTTTGTGTGCATGACATGTGGGCCACCTAAAATGCGGCAAGCATCAAGTTTCTACCACAACCACCCGTGATTCCCACGACGCCGCTCGAATCCATGAAACCACACGTCCCCCGACCTGCGGCTCACCCCTCTTGGCTCAACTGCCCCTCTGCCTTCGGGAGCATTACATGTGGACCAGTCACCTATCGGGTCCACATGTTATTGACTCAAAGGTAGGTGTAGTAAGGCGCTGAAGCTCAGTCCCGACGGCCTTGAGAGGGAAATGTAACTCCTGCGCCAGGGCTTGTGGTGCTCCCGCAGCATGAACTCGTGCCAAACTCGAGATTTGTTTCTTTACTATACATGCACGCAACGATTTAATGGACATTGTAATCTCAACATGTGATGGGGACCTCTAAATTTGAATTTGAAACTTATAAAATGAAAAGATTCAAAACAAATAAACTGGGAGCGAGGGATGTGTCCCATACAAAATAAGTCCCCTGGTTTGTCACCGCAAAGATGCGGTTAGAAAGGAGCACAACGTCTTCCTACTCGTACGGCAACAAATCGGCCGCAGACAGCATGGTCCGCCTTTGACCGCCATGTGCAAGGTTCGTGCTATCTTTTATTCAATCTCACCGTGGTTCCATCGTACCAATTCATGCGGTGGCCCGTTGCATGGCTGATCCCAATGTTGGACAAAGGTTCTACGGGAACGGTGTCACTGTTGTAAATGTTGTGCAAATTGATGTTGGTACCCTCCCGTACATATGCAAGCCAATCTCCACTCGCACCGAGCCTAGCCTGTGAAAAGGTGGGCAGGGGGAGAATTAGGAAATGGACACGGAAGTAGTCTTTAGAATGCATTTACTACGTGATCAAACTCATCTTACTTGCTCATTGGAGGAAATCCGAGTGCCCCTCGATGTCGGCATCTCAAGGGGCGTCAACTTGCAACTACGGCCATGCTGCGCTGGAGAGACCCCCAAGGAAACATCCTCGTGCGTTCCACGGAACATCAAGATGCATTTGTATGAGTAGTTTATCTTGTGAGAGAAAAGGATGAACGAGGGAAAGCCTCTAGAGATAGAGATGGACACTACTACTACCAACGTGCTAGTCCGTGCGTTGCAATGGATCCAAACTAGTAGAATAATACTTGTTCACGTGCTTGAAATATAAAAACTCTAGTTCTGATATACATGTGTCAGCAGACACGACAGCTTGTCCATGGAAGTTGAACCACGGTGACCATCACGTTTCTTGTTTCTACCACTGCCACACCCACACGCGATTCCCACGACGCCGCTCCAACCCACGGCACAACGTCCCCCGACGTGGACATGGATCCTCTGACGTGGATATCACTGCCTTGCCCTGCCTTTCCTTCGCTGACAGGTGGGACCCATGCTTATGGGTCCCACATGTCAGTGACAGAATGGTAGGATTGTTCGTGCCCCTCATCCCTCTCGGCCCCACTGCTCCTCTACCTTTGTGTGCATGACATGCGGGCCAGCTGAAATGTGGCGACCATCAACTTTCTACCACAGACACACCCGATTGGACGCGGTTTGCCTGCGCTGCTGCTGTGCTCCGACCCGTACTCCCGCACCATCAAATTTTCATCCAGCGGTTGCGACACATTTCGTCCCGGGCATCAATCCTCAGCTGGAATACTTATGTACTATAGGTAGTACCCACCGGTGTGGCCATCTACGCCTCGTAATGCCCCGACGCCTAGCTGTGGTACCCTCGCCACGGCCACGCCACCACCGGCCGGTTCATCTCGAACGAGTGAGTCGCGAACCACGCCACCACCATGAGAATGACATGTGGGCCAGCCGCATTTAAGGTCCACATGTCATTGACTCATAGGTCGGGCACTAAGCCACTGAAGTTCGGTCCCATGGGCCCCGAGAGGAAAATGTAACTCCTGCTGCAGGCCCTGTGGTGCTCCCGCAGTACGAGCTCGTGCCAAAACTGCAATTTTTTTCTTACTACTACTAGTACTAGTAGGAAGGTACACGTGCATTGCACGCATGAGATTCTGGTGGTTTGTGCATTATGCTTCTACATGTGGAGTTTTCTGGATTCTAACATGTGGCAAAATTTGGTGGAATGTAAGGTTAGGCAAGTTGGATTAACTTAGGTGAGTGTTTGGTTCAAGCCACACCTTAGGCAAGCCACACTGGCCCCACATGACATACACACAAAATATGTGGCAAGATTCCCTTAGGCTTGCCAACTTGTGGCAAAATTTGGTGGAATGTAAGGTTAGGCAAGTTTGATTAACTTAGGTGAGTGTTTGGTTCAAGCCACACCTTAGGCAAGCCACACTGGCCCCACATGACATACACACAAAAAATGTGGCAAGATTCCCTTAGGCTTGCCAACTTGTGGCTCCCATTTTGAAGAACTTATTAATAACTTTGCCTGAGCTTAGTTGTGGAAAAGTTAGTCATGAATTAAGTTCAACCATCGAGTCTTCTATATTATACATGTGGCAGAATCTGGTGGATGATATCCAATAGCCAGTAGTGCTCGGATTTGCCATCTTTGTACCGTCGGATTGGCTTCATCCAATGACCAACTTTCAAATTTTTTCACACACTATATAGGGGGTATAGATATAGATGTGCCGGTCCGTTGCAATGGATCCAAAGTATATCTATTTAGTGGAGTGCACTCTAAACACATTATCTATTTATTTTCTCTAACCTTCCGTAGCCATGCAACCAAGCCACATAAGCTTCATGGGTGCCCCCCACATCATATTATTCGTACTACATTGATTGAAAAAAAGATAAATCACCCAAAACAAGATCTTCCCATTTTTTGTTCCTACGATGTTGTGCCGTGCACGTATCTACTAGTTGTATAGTGGTAGTACTAGTAATATAATAGTATTAGGAGTACAAACTTGGTAGGAGTGGTACTAATACGGAATGCTCCTACTCTATCAACGAGCCCCGTCTGACACAAAATTTCTTGGCTTCTGTGCTACAGCTATATCTTCCCCTTGTTTCTGTTTTCCAACCCGGCGGCGGGAGGGGTGTCGGTTTGCACAACGGGCGGTCCCACATGAAAGTGAAAATCCTAGGAAGGCAACACGCCTTCCCTAAGCTATGTGTCATGCCGGATGGGCCGTGTTGTACTCCCGATTCCCGGGCGTGTGGGGGTGCGACGCGAACGTGGCAGCCCATTTCCTTTTACTAGCAATGTGCCCGTGCGTTGCGACGGATCCAAAGTAGTAGAATAGTAGTATTTGTTCACAAACTTGAAAGAAATCACTATTGTTTTGATATACTCCTAATATATTACTCCCTCCGTACCTAAATATTTGTCTTTTTTGATATTTCAAATGGACTATCACATACGGATTATATAGACATATTGTAGTGTTTCTAGCAAGATGCCTGCGCGTTGCACGAAGTTGATGGAAAAGGTAAGTACAACTTACAAATTGACGGATGGAGTACTAGTTATAGTGATGCATATAATTAAGCAAAGGGATCGCACATGTCGGTATTGACTGGAACAAGAATGCAACAGCACAATAAGAATTAAGGCTACGATGATGCGATCGCAGTGGTGGTTACAGAAGGCAAGAAGAAAGATGGATCCACGAACGTACGACCTCCTCTACTCAACTTAGTGCGCCGGGCCACCGTCCGGCGGCTAAGGAGCGGCGGCTTTTGTGGCGAGGTCGAGGTGCTTCTCAACAAAGGCATCCAAGGCTTCCAGCCGGTTGAGGAAGGCCAACGTCGTAGCGTCATCACTGGCCTTGTAGATACCTATGTACACGATTTGCTCGTGCGCGTGGATGTGTAGGTCGACGAATTCTTGCAGGGCAAGGCACCTCGAGGCGAGCGCGACCTCTAGGTGGACATTCTTCATGGCGTCGGCGGGCAGTCGCAGGGCTACCAGTGCTTGAAAGAGGTTCCAGCCATGGAGGCAGATTAGGGTGGCAGGCAATGAGGAGCCCGGGCGCGTGGGCTGGAGGAGTACGGCAATGTCGTCCGCGAGCTTCTTGAGGACGGTGAACTTGTTGCTGGTGGAAACGATCATCTGGTCCAACTGAGAGTCGTAGTTGGCGTTGACGGCGGCCATCCATCAGTCGGTCTCCAACACCGTCTAGAGACGATCCTCGGCACCATGCCGCAGGCCGGCATCGTGGACCATCTGGCGCAGCCGCTGGCCACTCACGCGCATCGCCGCCATGGATCTTGAGCGAGCTCTTTTACGCTTAGTGTAGGTGCTTAGGCAAGTGCTTAGGTGCGTACAATGTGGTAGATGCATTGGAATGGAGGAGGGGTGCCTTTATATGAGGGCAATGAGGGCAAACTGCGTTGCGTTCACATCGTGCAGCCTCTTTTCCCGGACCTCCTCCCATTACTTCCCTCATGCATTAATTGAAGGAGGATGCATTGGCTGTTCAACATATCGGGAACCGCTACTCCCTCCCACGTCTGCATTAAAGGCGTATCGGGAACTGTGCCGTCCGCTGTCAAATCGAATACTCCCTCCGTCTAGGTGAGTATTATAAGTCATCTTACGAAAACCAAATACTAGTAAGACTAGCCACCGTGGGAGTAACTTCAATAGTAACATCGATTCCAACTCACAAATTTGCTTATGTGGCAGTGAGTTAATGAGGAGAGAGGTAGTTATAAGGCTGGTCGTAATAGTAGTATCATAGGTAGTATCATGCATGCCAACTAGGCAAATTTGATGAGGTGGCATAAAATTGAATGAAGAAAGAGAGAGTTGAATATCATATCATGATACCGTATTATATTAAATGGTGTGCTACTATGTGTCATGCATGGCAATAAATGAAGTTAGCTATGATACTAACTTATGATACCATGCACTACGGATGTAGTATCATACACTAGTATCATATGCATGATACTAGTATATGATACTCGCAATTACGACTAGCCTAATAACTTAGCTAGTTACTGTAACATCACATTTCCCAATGCAATATGAGTCTATAACCTAATCAATGAAGCTTTGCATGTTACCACACTTATGTTACTACTACGTACCTCTGTCCGGGTTTATTGGTCCCCATTGTATTTCGTGCCAAAATTTGACCATAGATTAAACTAAGAAAATGTTCACGCATGTCACCAAACATTATATTTTTCAAAACTATGTTCAAAGAGGAATCCAATGAGATAATTTTTCTTAACATGCATTAACATTTTGTTAGTTAAATCTTTAGTCAAAATTTGGCACAAACTATAAAAGTGACCTATAAACCAGGATGGAGGTAGTACCCACTATGAAGGTAGTAACATAGTCTAGGGATATGTGTATGTTACTAGTGTATGTTACTCACCATTGTGGCTAGTCTAACACATAGGCGTGGTGCATTAACTCTCACGTTGTTTCTTATTTTTTGACATAAATAGAGGAATCAACCAAGAAGAGATGTGGGGCTTGTATGCTTTTAATGACTTGAGACTATCAAACATGACATGCAGTGGTCAGTTCGTTGCACAAGAACAAATACAACCCACGCCAGCACACACGCATCTTATAGCATCACATCCAATGGCTATAAAAGATGAATGAGACCAAATTATATCTCATCTAGATGAGTTCTAGCAAAACTGTATTAATAATACATAGTACTCCTGCGCCATGTATCATATAAGTATCATGTAGTACTTTATTTATTGCCACGTATGACACATAGTTCACGAGCGCTCTCTATTTGTACCACCTTTTTTTTTAATTTCAATCTTTGCTCCATGGTGCAATCCATCGATACTACTACTGTACAAAAGTGGAGTATATACATTTTTTTAAAGGCTAGAGGGCGGGGCAGTCTAGCTCGGTCGGTTTCACGAGAGGCGAGGGCCTTTGTGATTTGACGGCTCATTAATGCTGTCAAATTGAATAGTACCGCGCTGCCCGCTGCACGCCCGGCGCCTCCATTAAACCCCTCCGTTAACCCCACATGCAAACCGAGAATCCTACTCCGGCCACACGTCCGTTCATGAGCGGGCCGGAATTAAACGCAGCACCGGCCGAGCTCCTCCTGTCCGCCCTCGGTTTAAACGAGGCCAGACGCCGGCCAAGCTCCTATCGTCTGCCCTCTATTTACACGAGGCCAGACAGACAGTGGGCAAGAATCGCACCCCTCCGCCGCTCCCCCATCTCCTCCTTCACCATTTTCTCCACCCTTCCGATGGCTTCCGATGAGCCGTTCTCCGGCATATTACCCGGCTGGGTGGCCCGCCGAGCCCTCCGGGTACAGGCAAGGCCGCTCGGTGCTTCACTAACCTCGCTTGGCCCGACGGAGCCAGTTGTCGCCCCAAGCAGGCGCGTGGTTCAGCAACTCGCCACTCAAGTTCAGCTCGATGAGGAGTGGCGAGTTGCTCCACGCCGGCACGGCGGCGAGCACGCCGGTACGGGCGCCGTCACTGCCGCGTCGTACCACGCCACCAGTGTCTAAAGTGGCCGCGCCTCCCGTGTCTGTGGGTGCGCCTCCCATGCCTGCAGCAGCGCCATGCAGACAGAGACAGAATCCGGGTGCGTGGAGAGCGACCAGTCGGTGGCCAGCTTCTCCCTGTCCGCCGCCATCATCTAGGAGAAGTAGAACACGTGAGGCCACCATCACTTGGCACCCATGAAGGCCACTGCCGAGGCGACGACCGCGGATTCGGGTGGTTTCTTTACTGCTTCGTCTCTTCCGAGGACCTTCATCGACCCCGCAAGTGTCTGACGGACATGAAGAAGACAAAGGGATCCGCGGGCGGCCATTTAGAACTAAAATAAGTCTAGATATATCCATTTCTAGGACAAGTATTTCCGGACGGAGGGAGTATTAATTATACAAGAGAGCCGGATTGACACCTCTTAGTTCATGTAAATGTAATGAAATCCATCATGTTTATATGAAGATCCGGCTTTTTTATACGAAATCCTTCATGCTTATATGAAATCAGTCCGTGTTTGCACGAATTTCATCTGGTTGGTTAGAGTTGTAAAAATGTATGCCGCTGGCGTTTGATGTCGTCCTCCGCGGAAGGAAGCGGGAGGAAATTTGTCGGCTGCCGTTGGAGATGCTCTTTATGCTGGAAATAATAGAGTGACATCCAATCCATTTGAGTTAATTGTCTGTATGATTGTCCCTCTATAAAAAGTTAATTTCATGTACAGTGTACACGTGACTTGCAGGGTGGCTACAACTTCGTACAGAAAGTTAAAAAGAAACAAGTCCATCCTTAATATTCTAAGTACTTTGTGGGTTCCACTGTCAGTAAAGTAGTGAAAGAAGTATATATTACTCCCTCCGTTCCTAAATATTTGTCTTTTTAGAGATTTCAAATGGACTACTACATACAGATGTATATAGACATATTTTAGAGTGTAGATTCACTCATTTTGTTCCGTATGTAGTCACTTGTTGAAATTTTTAGAAAGACAAATATTTTGAAACGGAGGGAGTAAATAAGTAGAGTAATATATAATATACAAATCTAAAGTTAAAAGATAGAATTCGAACTCATGTCATCGCGTTGCGACTATCCGGTGATAACCAGCCCAACACATTTTTATTGTAGACCATGCTGGAGATATATCTCCATGTCTACTCTTATATATACTCCATTCGTTCCTAAATATTTGTCTTTTTCAGATTTCAAATGGACTACCACATACGGATGTGTATATAGACATATTTTAGAGTGTAGATTCACTCATTTTGCTACGTATGTCTTTTCAGGAAGGGGTCAGATTTGTCCTTGATTTATTTATGAGGTATCCAGATGGCACTGCACCGCCAAGAAAAGAGGGTAACATCAAAATTATGGACTACTTTTTTGAGTATGTTGGGAAGGTCCGGTCATAGTCACTTGTTGAAATCTCTAAAAAAGACAAATACTCCCTCCGTCCGGAAATACTTGTCATCAAAATGGATAAAAGGAAATGTATCTAGACATATTTTAGTTGTAGATACATCTATTTTTATCCATTTTGATGAAAAGTATTTTCGGACGGAGGTAGTAGAAAACAGAGTTGGTGATGATGGTGTGTGTGCCATCCTGCAATATAGGCCGTCGGATTTATATCTAACGGATAGGAAAGAAACTATGGCAATTTTGCAAAAATATACCCACACGTCTCTCCACGTTCGCAAATAAGGCCTTCCCTCGTTCAGCCTTTTCTCTCACAAGATAAACTACTCATACAAATGCATCTTGATGTTTCGTGCAACGCACGGGCAGCTAGCTAATTTCTTTTAAAGTAGTTGCTGCGATAATTGGGTTGAAGTGATATGTTTTATGTCTGGCCCGAATGATTTCAGATTCACTAGTACTCCCTCCGTTCCAAAATAGATGACCCAACCTTATACTAAAATTAGTACAAAGTTGAGTCATCTATTTTGGAACGAAGGGAGTAGTAACAAAGAAAATGTTGCCTTGTTAATTAACAAACCGTAGGGTGAAAACTATCACATGAGGCCGGTAAAAACAAGGCACACTGGGTTCAGCGTCATCGTCACTACAGTTGTGCGCACGCGAGAAGTCTACATATCGAGGGGGCTACCGAGCGAGGCACCGAGACACAATGCTTGAGAGAGAAACCAATTGACAGATTATGATCAGATTGAGTTGTCACCTTTCTGCTGTCATT
>NC_041391.1:102436878-102464531 GCF_002162155.2 Triticum dicoccoides | reverse complement strand
CGAGTGTGTGTGTGTGTGTGTGTTTGAAAGAGGAGTCGATAGATTATTATCAAGATCGATGTGCCACCCTACTCATTCAGTGCCGGGTAGTGTGTGTGTGCGTGTGTGTGTGTGTGTTTGAGAGAGAGTCCAGTCGATAGATTAGTATCAAGATCGAGGTGTCACCCTACTCCTTCGGTGCCGGTAGTGTGTGTGTGTGTGTGTATGTTTGAGAGAGTAGCCAGTCAATAGATTAGTATCAAGATCGAGGTGTCACCCTACTCCTTCAGTGTTGGCAAGTGTGTGTGGGGGGGGAGGGGGCAGTGACACTCACATATCTCTACTCTTATAAAAAAACAGAGTTGGTGATGATGGTGTTCCTGCCATCCTGCAATATAGGACATCCGATTTATATCCGATGGACATGAAGGAAAATATGGCAATTTTGCAAAAAGATACCCACACCCCTCTCCGCATTTGCAAATAAGGCATTCCCTCGTTCATCCATTTCCCCCACAAGATAAACTTCTCATACAAATGCATTTTAATGTTCCATGCAACGCACATGGGCATCTTGCTAGTAGGGAGAAGGAGTTTGTGTGACACATATCTAGCTATATTAAGGGATAGGTAGATAGCATATGTGTGACAGACATTATTATACTTTGAGACATTAGTGGTGGGTGGGTGGAATTAAAGGGGTGGGCGTGTTAGACATAGAGAGCGTGTGTGTTTCTGTGTGAGAGACTTGTAGGACGGGGTAGAAAGATGAATTTAACCCTGACGGAGGGAGAGAAATACATGAAGTGCGCGTGTGTGATTCCGATGCCCACAGGGAAATGAGATATGTATGCGTGTGAGAGAGATTGCACAATTCATTCACGTATCACTATCTAGCGACCGTGGACGTGCATCGCTTGAACATAAGTCAATATCTACTTCGTATCGTGGCCAAAGGTACAATATCGATTCAACGCTCTAAAGATTGGACAATCACATATCACATTTTTTCTATTGAAATAAACCTTATTTTGTTGTGCATGCCAAAGTTACAATGATGTTTCTTCAAACAACCAATGTAGCTATCATGCACATGCACCATTGTTACTCTTGCATTCAAATTCATTAGTCTTGGATGATTTAAGTTTCTATTTGAAGTAATATATATGTAATATTCATATATGAATTCAACGGTTACGCAATTTATGAAATGGAGGCTATGTAATCATATGAGGTAACACTTTTAAGTAGCTAACTACAATATCCATTTCTTTTTGTGCGCCTCTACACTAACACGTCAATGCATCAAGTACAACAGACAGTCCAACACGGCCGCTAGGATTGGTCAAAAACTCAAGGTTGTTCGATATGCTCTCAAGAAATGGAGTAAGAAGATTTCTTGTTTGAACATTGCCATTGAAAATACTAACAAAACGCTTCTGGAGCTAGATAATATTGAAGATCGTCGGACACTTACCACTCCTGAGCGAAACTTCCGCAATATTCTCAAAAAACATCTATTGAGGCTTCTCCAACACCAGAAAGATTATTGGAAAAAATGATGCACCATTAGATGGATCCAATTCGGGGATGAGAATTCAAAAAAATTCAAACTGTGGCTACTGAGCATTACAGGAGGAATTACATCAGTTCTCTGAAAGCTGTTGATGGCAGTGTTGTTGAAGATCATGCTAGTAAGGAATCTCTCCTCTTTGAGGCTTTCAAATCTCGGATGGGGCAAGCCAACCCCTCGCCTATGAAATTCAACCTGGATAATCTTCTTAAGGATGAGGAGTTGTTCGCCACTCTTGTGGCTCCATTCACTAACAAAGAGATAGATGTTGTGGTTGCGGCAATGCCGCCTGATCGGGCCCCTGGCCCTGATGGTTTCAATGGCGCCTTTCTGAAAGCTTGCTGTCCTATCCTGAAAGAAGACTTCTATCTCCTCTGCCATGAATTTCATCAGGGTGGTCTCAGTCTGGAAAGTATCAATGCGGGTTATATCACGTTGATTCCAAAAAATAACTCGCCTGACAATGTGAATGACTATAGGCCCATCACACTTCTCAACTGTTGTCTGAAGTTAATCACTAAAATCCTGGCTGATCGCCTGCAACGCATTATTCTTCAGTTGGTACATAAAATTCAGTACGGCTTTCTTTGGGGCAGGTCCATCCATGACTGCCTCGCTTGGGCCTTCGAATACATACATCAGTGTCAAGCCTCCAAGAAAGAAATCATTCTTCTCAAGCTGGACTTTGCCAAGGCATTCGATACCATTGAGCATTCGGCTATGCTCCTCATTATGAAGAAAATGGGTTTCCCACCTGCATGGCTGGGTTGGATGCACAATATCTTCTCTTCCGGCAAGTCTTCAGTGCTTCTCAATGGTGTCCCTGGTCGACAATTTCCATGCAAGTGCGGGGTCCGCAAAGGTGATCCTATGTCACCTCTCATTTTTGTAATTGCGGCCGACCTCCTTCAAACTGCCATCAACGATGCTCTTGCGCAAGGCTTGCTCAATCACCCGATCCCTCCTAAAGGTGATGCTCAATACCTAGTCATCCAATATGCCGACGATACTATCGTGGTACTGCCTGTGTGCCTTCTCCAAGCGACCAAGTTGAAACAAATCCTTGAGGACTACGCCACGTCGATCGGACTCAAAATCAACTTTCATAAATCCATGATCATTCCTATCAACACCCCAGCTGAAAAGTGCAATCCCCTGGCAAATCTCTTTGGTTGCACCCAAGCAACTATGTCGTTCACCTACCTTGGGCTACTCTAGGGACCACACGGCCAATGGTCTTAGATTTGACACCGTTTGTGTGCAAGGCAGAAAGAAAAATCACAGCTGCCATGTCTCTCATGTCTCATGCTGGTAGATTGGCATTGATCAATTCACTCATTACTTCTCTGCCATATATCCGATGGGCACGTTGAGACTGCCGCAGAAAATCATTGCCCAGCTGGACAAGATTCGTAGGCATTGCCTCTGGCTAAAAAAGACAGCTGATGGCGATAAGCAAAACTCCCTTGCTGCTTGGCCCATGGTCTGCCGCCCCAAATCCAGTGGTGGCGTCGGTATTCTTGACTTGAGGATTCAAAATGATGGCCTGATTCTGAAATTCCTCCATAAATTCTTCAACAAACTTGACATTCCTTGGGTACAGTTGATTTGGGATACGTACTACTTGGACTCCATACCGCATGCAGCTGAGATTTGCGGTTCCTTTTGGTGGCGAGATCTTGTTCACCTCATGCCCATATACCGTGGTATCACCCATGTTCAAGTCAACAATGGAAAAATTGCGTTGTTTTGGAAGGACAGCTGGAATAAGAATGTTTTTCTGACAAGTATCCAAGGGCATTCTCGTACGTCCATCACGAGGATCTTTCGGTCCGGGAGTTCCTGACGACAGCCACCCTGCATGAAACGTTTCAGCTCCCCCTGTTCGTGCAAGCCCATGATGAGTTAAAGCTTCTGCAGCTTGACGTTGCGGAAATTACACTTGATGAACGACAGGATGTGTGGGCCTACTGTTGGGGGGCCACTGTTTTCAAAACTGCTGCGTATTACAAATTTTACTTTCGGGACGTGGTGGCTCATGTGGCGTACAAATAGCTTTGGCGGACCAAGTGCACCCCAAAAATCAAAGTCTTCGGTTGGTTTTTGCTCTCTGATCGCCTCAACACACGCAACATGCTGAAATGCCGACATTATAACATTGGCACCAACCTTGACTGCCTGCTGTGTGGCCGTCACATCGAAGAAACGGTGGAGCACCTTTTCTTCCACTGCACCTTCAGCAACGTTTGCTGGCAACGTCTGAGCATCGTATGGGGGGCAGTTGGCAACCGGCTGGATCTTATTGAACAAATGAAGAATCAGCACCCGCGCAAGATTATCATGGAAATCTTTCTGATTGCTGCTTGGAGTCTCTGGAAGGAGCGTAATAACAATTATTTTAGACATGTGGTGCCTTCCGTTGACTCGTGGTGGGCTAGGTTCAAGATTGACTTTGGTAACCTTCTTTATAGAATGCCCATTCACAAGAGACATGTTGTCTCTTCCATTTTACAAACTCTAAACTAAGGGTTTCATTATTTTGAGTCGTATAGCTCAGTAGTGTCTAACTCCCCCCCCCCCACCTTGTAATTATCACCATGTAACTGCTTTTGTGCTATACTTAATATATATGCAGTAGGAGCCTTTCCTACTGTCTCAACCTTCAAAAAAACACGTCAATGCATTATGTTTAAAGTAAATAACCAATGGCACTAAATTATCTATTTACACGAGAAATACATAGGTTGAGCGTTTGATCCCTTTTTTTTAACGCGCCACTACACCCGTACGATTGGCCGCGCCCGTGTGAACGTCCAAGTTATCAGCACATCATCCCGAGTTATTGTCTTTTTTCTGGGGTGGACTTCACACCATTTATTAACTGCTGACGCGTGCCCCGTGTACACAGTCTAGCATGACCTTCCCACTAGCACAGTCCAAAATTAGTTGAAACTGGATACGAACGATCCCACGGGCGGCAAAATCTCTCGCCTCCTTCTAAAATTTACGCCACCTTAGTCTTTAGCATGCGAAATCCCCCTTTTGTCGTTGGTGCACGGAGAACAACAGTTACAATACCGCCCTCATCTACATGATAGGTCGGGGCTGCTTTGGTAACTTCCGGTTCCCCCCACTACACGCCAGCCCCATTTCCTCTCCCCTCCTCCCGCAAAAACGACTAACTCCATAGCACCAGAGCATCTTACATCACGCCGTCCGTACTTCATCTCCCTTTCTCCCCTCCCCTCTCGAAACCCTAGACTGCTCATCCACCAGCGTATCATAGCCCATTCACTGCCAGCGGCATCCACCTCGCCGGATTTGCTTCTGCGGCCGCATCTACCCCTCCCACCTCCCCTAGAAACAAGTAGACTGTTCATCCACCACTGTACCACAGCCCATTCAGTGTCGGCCTTGTCCATGGCGCCGGATCTGCTTCGCCGGTACTCTCGTCAACCACCACGCATCTGCAGCGGCTCATTCGTACTCCACACCGGAGACACTTCGTCCACACCCCCCGGAGCTGCCCCACCGATGCCCCCGTCGACGGCCACTGATCCTCTTCGCCAACACCTTCCTCAACCCTACCGGAGGCGCTTCACCGACACCTTCCTCAACCCTACCGAAGCCGCTTCGCCGACACCAGCGTCAACCCTACCAGAGTAGCTTCGCCTATACCATTCTCAACCCTACCGGGGCCGCTTTGCCAACTCACAAGTCCACGGCCTCAGATCCGCTTCCTCGCACCCTCATCCAACCTACCGGAGCAGCTTCTGACGCCCCGTCCACGGCCGTAGATCCGCATCATCGACACCACCCTTAACCCAACCACCGGAGCAGCTTCTGACGCCCCGTCGACGGCCGCAGATCCGCATCATCGACACCATCCTTAACCCAACCATCGGAGTAGCTTCTGATGCCCCGTCCACGACCGCAGATCCGCGTCGTTGACACCATCCTTAACCCAACCACCAGAGCAGCTTCACCTACGCCCTCGTCCACGGCCACAGATCCTCTTCGCCCACACCATAGTCCACCCTACCGGAGCCGCTCCACAAACACCCTACTCCTTCTAGATCTCCTTACCGGATCCCGACAACCAGCGCAACATCATCACCCTCGATGTTTCTAACCTGATTCCCACCGTCTTGAGAGATGCCAAGCACCAGGCACGACCTAGGTACTTGTCACCTTTAAACCCGTCCAGCATCACCTGCCCGATGTACTTCAAATATACTAACCGGTCGCTGTTACCTATTATGAAGCTGGAAAAAACTACAAGGATGATGTTTCTTCTGGATCTAACAGCTTGGCCAACCAAGATCCTGGACTAAGGCATTGCTATGATCTTGTAAGCGCGTCTCTCTCTCTCTCTTGTATTGTTCTGTGCCTGCCAGCGTGCTTTGCTAGGATTTTTGACCAGTAATCCCTTTGTGCAAACAATGATTTCTACTACTGGCTGCTAAATTAGATATGTAGATGTCATACATGATACTACCTCGTACCTCCGTTCCTAAATATACGTCTTTCTAGAGATTCCACTATAGGCTACATACGGAGCAAAATGAGTGAATCTACACTCGAAAATGCATCTATATACATCTGTATGTGGTCCATACTGGAATCTCTACAAAGACATATATTTAGGAACAGGGGCAGTACATTACACAAAATCATAGGTGGCATGTAGGAATTCCAGTGCACTACATTAGGCTCCCTTAGAGTGCCTGCCAGTCCAGCATACAGAGTCATGGCTAGTTTATGGTATGCACACAATCATTAATTGGTGGTTTAAATATGCGCAAGGGATATGCAATGTAGTATCATGTAGAGATGTCTGAAATTAGCCGTGTCAACTTGTAGATAGGGTTACACAATGAAAAAGTACAAGATGTATGTGGCAATTTCATGGAACATCGCAAAAAAAGGAGAGGCAGCGGTGAGCCAATACAGTGTGCTATGGTACGTCACTCCTCCATTGCAATCATCGTGGCATGTTATTTGTATGCCAGTTCTATTAGACAAGTTTCTTAGGAATAGTTATTACGAGTTATCCTAAGAAAATAAGCACCTGTGAATATAAGCTCCATGTATTACGCCAACCAGTTCTTTTTATTGCTTTTTCAGCTTATCTTCGGTATGACCAATGGAAAGTCTAGATTGCACTATATATATTTTTCATTTTGCTGCACATATGGAAATTAATTTGACTTGCAAACATCACAAATTTAATCCAGTGCAGTAATTAATATGATAGGAAAACAAACCATCACTATTTGCTCAAAATGCAAATACAAAGATACCATCTACTTGGCACAATCCACTTTGGTCAATGTTTTCCATAGAGATCCCATTGCCTAATTTAAACGAAGACCGCATGACCCACATTTGAATGAAGAATAATTATTTGTTGAAATTCGATGGTCCAAGTGGCTGGTTATTATCATATAGCAGCACCACCTGAAAGCATCATATAGCAGCAACAGCAGCTCATAGCAACTCATCATACAGCAGCAGCAGTCTACAATTCATCATATACCAGCAGCACCTCATAGCAATTCATCATATAGCAGCAGCAGGAGCAGCTCATAGCAATTCATCATATAGCAGCAGCAGGAGCAGCTTGTAGCAACTCATCATATAGCAGCAGCAGCTCATAGCAACTCATCATACAGCAGCAGCAGTCTGCAATTCATCATATACCAGCAGTAGCTCATAGAAATTCATCATATAGCAGCAGCAGGAGCAGCTCATAGCAATTCATCATATAGCAACAGCAGGAGCATCTTGTAGCAACTCATCATTCCCCTTCCCTTCAATTTTTAGTGAGATTCTACCCGAAACACCCCCCTCCAAAGAGAAATTAGTTAAACCCAAGCCCATAACTCAAAAATGACTTCTTTACATCTTTTACGGCTTATTTTGACAATATATCCTGAAAAGGCGAAATCGAACTGGCCCTTAAGCTGCAATTCAATTGTGCATGCAATGATGAATCACTTATGCCTGCTATCTATACATTTAGGCATCATCATACATGGCATAGCCTGCTATCTTGTGCATGCAATGATGAATCAGTTCAATTGCTTGTTTGCATCAGCCAGCCATACTAGGACTGTTTGCTTTGATTACTTGCTGTTCTTGACCTAACACTCTAACAGAGCTTGCCAACGATTTAAACACTAAGGCTGCTATTGTGGGGCCTTGTCTAACTCATAGGTGAATAAAGGTTTGGCTATACACTACAGTAGGCTCTCCAAGAGTACCTGGAGATCCAGTTCGAAGGTATGCCTAGTTTTTACATAGTGCAGACAAAGTAAATGCTCATTTCATTGTGTGCAAGTGCAAGAAATGCGGCATGTTTCATTATGTGGTGTTGTTTTGTTATAATCTCATGCTTTTGTGTTCACAGACTGGAAAGTATGCATATTTATCTTCCAAGGAGACGAGTAACTAGTTTGTGTCACCTTGCAGAGGGGGTGCAATGAAGATAAGATTGAGGATTTCCAAGTACAAGATGTTAGGAAGGAGCCTTGCAAGAGAAGTAGGAGCTGCGCTGAGCCTCTTCAACCTACTAAGGTAAGTCACTGTATGCAACTCAACAGTTCAATTCCTTGTTTGTTTCAGGCATAGTTAATTTTCTCTTTTCAATTGCTTTATTTGTCCTCACTTAATGAGATGCCCAAATAATTATGCCTGATGTTTGGTACTTGTATCACTATTACTTGACATAATAAAGGCCTTACCATTTAATTACTCTGCCGAAGTGTGCCTGAAGCTTTGAAGTCTATTAACCAACTATTATTGCATGAGGCTCACAATCTAGTTTATACTATGCTAATGATTGCATAGTTTTGCCTGTTGTAGTATGTTTGTATGAAACCTTCTGTTGTTCATTATGCTCCCTAAGACTTTAATTGAGGTACAGAATGGCCAACTGCTTGCTTACTTATACGCAACATGCTGTCTAAATTTGTAACGTGTCTGTGTTTTTGATTGGGCCCCAACATCATGCTCCTCTGGTGAGCTAAGAGGGATTTCTGTATGCATGCTGCACAAACTATCTTTTTTGTAATTTTTAAAATATCACCTACTTATGCATCATGACGTGTAACATTTTTTTGTGAAAGTGACATGAAACATTATTGTTAGTCCTCTTTGGCCATGTAGTACAAAATAGTGTCTTGTTCGCTTCACTGTTGTAACTATATTTTTTCCCTAGTCATGTGTACTTACAGAAACATTTCAGGATGAAGTGACATCAACACAAAAATCTGCGAGCAGTGCGGCATGGACGTTACCGAATGATTATGGATTGGAATTGGAATGTGTTGATGTTCTCGAGCATCAACTAGAGGTGGCAAGACAACATGTACATGATTGTCAACGTATAATCAACAAGTTGAGACTGGACATGCAGGTATTAGATGCACGAGTCAAAAAAATGAAACAAGACACTGAGGTAGCCATGAAGGAATTGGAGATTTTGCAAACTGAAATTTGTGCTATCTGAATCCGGCCAATCCTATTTTCTGAAGAGATTATAGTTCAAATGGAGTTAAGTTGATGCGCGTCCATGATGTATGAGCCGTATTTGCCCAGTGTATGTAATTTGTTGTTTGTGTATGCTTTATTATCACCTTTGACGTACCATAATGCCCAGTGGGTATAATCGGCTGTAATTTCTTTATTGTATAGTGTAGGATTATTCTACCTTTCTATGCCTTGATCTCTTTGTTGTATAGTGTATGGTTTTTAGAGGTGATAGTATTGAGTAGGATAATTCTTTGAATATGCTATATCGTTCAAACAGGGGCCAACTCGCCCGACCATGGGCCTTCTACGTCTCGTAGGATCCATGGGCCTTCTACATCTCATAGGATCCATGGGCCTTCTATGTCTCACAGGATCCATGGGCCTTCTATGTCTCGCAGTGTCCATGGGCCTTTTACGTCTCACAGGATCCATGGGCCTTCTACGTCATATAGGATCCATGGGCCGCCGACTCATTTATGGGTCTTGTACTGGCCTTTAATGGGTCGTAGACAGGCCTATAATGGAAATTGTACGTTTTATTGGCTCACCATAATGGGTCGTTAATAGGCCGTATTTCGTGATGCTATGAAAATGGCCCAACAGACTAACGGACCACAAACGGGGCGACTGTAACGACGAGCTGAATTTGGCCCACAAGCAGAAAACGACAGTAATAGGCCGTAAGTAACCGAGTGCTGCAAATAAGCCCAAGAATAAATGGGCACTGAGAAGGCCGAAAGATAACATGGGCTATAAACGGCCCAACTGAATAACGGGCCATTAATGGGTATAAAGCGATACACTGTTCATTACGGGCCAGTTTCACCATGGGCCGTTAATGGGTATAAAGTAATACACTATTCAACGCGGGCCAGTTTCACCACTGGCCGTTAATAGGCCAAGAGTTACATAGGGCCTCGTATGGGCCGAAAGACGACATGGGCCATACATGGGCCAGAAGTGAAAACGGGCTGGAATCATATTGGATGGCCCAGATGACGCTACTGGGCCTAATTTGGATAGGGCGTAACAGGCTTTGGGTTAGCGGGTTGTAAATGGGCTATATGCGAACAGGCCGTTAACAGGCTTTCCATGGGCCGGCACGTCACCTTTTGACCAAGTCAAACGGGCCGGCCTTTTCACAGGAATGGGCCTCTGTTGGCCCGTGCCACGTGTCGACGTATCATAGGCGCCTTCTGTCCAATGAGTGGATGACATCTGTCCCAACAATGAGCCGACACGTGTTTCCTCTAGCCAATGATGATTTTACGTGGAAAATCCCCATTGGTCGGGGCTATTAACGGGTTATTGGATCCAAAACCCGACCCGATAGCTTAACGGCGTTCCGTTATGGCGGATGCCATGTGTCGGTCACCCTTGATGAAAGCACTTCTATGACGCGCGATTTATCGTCATGGAAGTGGACACTTCCGTGATGATAATTTTGGTAATGCCATCGAACACTTCTACGACATCACAGGTATGACTATCTCGATTCTGTCATAAATTTGTCATGGATGTACATGCATGACAAAAAACGCGACCTACTGTGACAAGCACATATCATCACGGAAGTGTATTTTTTTGTAGTGTAAGATCCTTCAAGTAAGTTGTCATCGGTGCAAGCAATAAAAACATATGCATGACATATTAGTGCGGAGAAAATAAGCTTTATACGATCTTGTTATGGAAGCAATAAAAGCGACAGACTGCATAATAAAGGTCCATACACAAGTGCCCATATAAAGTGACGTTCTTTCGTACTAAGATTTTGTGTATTCAACCCTAAAGGCGCATGACAACCTCTGCTTCCCTCTGCGGAGGGCCTATCTTTTACTTTATGTTTGTACTTTATGCTTGAGTCAAGGTGACCTTCACCTTTTCCTTTTTCATTTTATCCTTTGGCAAGATCCTCGTGTTTGAAAGATCATGATGTATATATCCAATTGGATGTTCGTTAGCATGGACTGTTATTGTTGACATCACCTAAAGGTGAATACGTTGGGAGGCAACACAATAAGCCCCTATCTTTCTCAGTGTCCGGTTAAAACTCTATAACCACAAGTATTGCGTGAGTGTTAGCAATTGTAGAAGATTATATGATAGTTGAGTATGTGGACTTGCTGAAAAGCTCTATTGTTGACTCTTTGGGATGTTACAATTAATTGCAATTGCTTCAATGACTGAGATTATAGTTTGTTAGCTCCAATGAATTTTCTGAACTATGCTTGACATTGTGAATTGTTTGTTACTTGAGTATAAGAATTCATATGTCAAAATCTATATATGTTGCTGTTATAAGAATGATCATGATGCCCTCATGTCCGTATTTTATTTTTATCGACACCTCTATCTCTAAACATGTGGACATATTTTTCGATTTCGGCTTCCGCTTGAGGACAACCGAGGTCTAAGCTTGGGGGAGTTGATACGTCCATTTTGCATCATGCTTTTATATCAATATTTATTGCATTATGGGCTGTTATTACACATTATATATCAATACTTATGGCTATTCTCTCTTATTTTGTAAGGTTTACCATGAAGAGGGGGAATGTCGGCAGCTGGAATTCTGGCTGAAAAGGGAGCAAACATTGGAAACCTATTATGCACTGCTCCAAAAGTCATGAGACTCCACGAAACTTATTTTTGGAATTAATTAGAATTATTGAGCGGAAGAAATACACCAGGGGGCCCACACCCTATCAAGGAGGGTGGGCGGCCCGCCCACCCCTACTGGGCGCGCCCCCTGTCTCCTGGGCCCCCTGGTGGCCTCCGGGGTGTCCTTCTTCTGCTATATGAAGGGTTTTATCCTGGAAAAAATCGTGGCCAAGCTTACGAGACGAAACTCCGCCGCCACGAGGCGGAACCTTGGTGGAACCAATCTAGAGCTCCAGGAGAGCTGTTCTGCCGGGGACACTTCCCTACGGGAGGGGGAAATCATCACCATCTTCATCACCAACGATCCTCTCATCTGGAGGGGGTCAATCTCCATCAACATCTTCACCATCACCATCTCCTCTCAAACCCTAGTTCATCTCTTGTAATCAATCTTGTATCCAAAACCACACATTGGTACCTATGGGTTCCTAGTAGTGTTGATTACTCATTGCAGTTGATACTTATTTGTTTACTTGGTGGAAGATCATTTGCTGAGATCCTTAATGCATATTATTACACCTCTGATCGTGAACATGAATATGCTTTGTGAGTAGTTATGTTTGTTCCTGAGGACATGGGTGAAGTCTTGCTATTAGTAGTCATGTGAATTTGGTATTCGTTTGATATTTTGATAAGATGTATGTTGTCTTTCCTCTGGTGGTGTCATGTGAACGTCGAATACATGACACTTCACCATTATTAGGGCCTAGAGGAAGGCATTGGGAAGTAATAAGTAGATGATGAGTTGCTAGAGTGACAGAAGCTTAAACCCTAGTTTATGCGTTGCTTCATTAGGGGCTGATTTGGATCCATATGTTTCATGCTATGGTTAGGTTTACCTTAATACTCTTGTTGTAGTTGCGGATGCTTGCAATAGGGGTTAATCATAAGTGGGATGCTTGTCCAAGTAAGGGCAGTACCCAAGCACCGGTCCACCCACATATCAAATTATCAAAGTAACGAATGCGAATCATACGAGCGTGATGAAACTAGCTTGACGATAATTCCCATGTGTCCTCGGGAGCGCTTTTCTCATTATAAGACATTGTCCAGGCTTGTCCTTTGTTACAAAAAGGATTGCGCCACCTTGCTGCACCTTATTTACTTTTATTGCTTGTTACTCTTTACAATTTATCTTATCACAAAACTATCTATTACCCACAACTTCAATGCTTGTAGAGAAAACCTTACTGAAAACCGCTTATCATTTCCTTCTGCTCCTCGTTGGGTTCGACACTCTTACTTATCGAAAGGACTACGATAGATCCCCTACACTTGTGGGTCATCAGACGACATAGTGGTTAAGTTACGCAAATGTTCCAACCTACTGACTGGCCTCGCTGAAACCTTTGCCAACCTGAGGAGATATGATATCAAGCTCAACCCATCAAAATGCACATTCGGAGTCCCAGGCGGAAAATTACTCGGTTTTCTTGTTTCCGAACAAGGAATCGACGCAAATCCAGAGAAGATTGGCATGATCCTCCGAATGAAGCGCCCAATGCGAGTACATGATGTTCAGAAGCTTACTGGTTGTTTGGCTGCATTGAGTCGATTCATCTCACGCCTCGGTGAAAAGGCATTGCCTCTTTACCGACTGATGAAGAAGTCTGATAAGTTCGAGTGGAATGACGAAGCCGAAGTAGCATTTAAAGAGCTCAAAGCCCTGCTTTCCACCCGGCCGATGCTGGTTGCTCCAGTCAGCAAAGAGCCTCTTTTGCTTTACATCGTAGCCACAGGACAAGTTGTCAGCATAGTGCTCACAGTCGAGCGGGAAGAGGAAGGCAAAGCCTTGAAAGTTCAGCACCAAGTCTATTATATTTCAGAAGTTTTGACCCCATCCAAGCAGAGATACCCTCACTATCAGAAGCTTGTTTATGGGATTTACCTAACCATGCAAAAGGTTGCACATTACTTCTCTGATCATTCAGCTTCGGTCGTCAGCGACGCTCCATTGTCAGACATTCTGAATAACAGAGATGCAACTGGTCGAGTGGCAAAGTGGGCGATTGAACTTCCTCCATTGGATACGAAGTTTGAGGCAAAGAAGGCCATCAAGTGTCAAGCAATTGCAGATTTCCTCACAGAGTGGACAGAACAACAACAGCCGACTCAAATCCAGTCAGAACATTGGACCATGTTCTTTGATGGGTCCAAGATGTTGAATGGCTCTGGCGCAGGAGTGGTCTTTGTCACATCCCTAGCTTCTGGTAATGCTCTAGGCTAGCTTCATGTGTGCATCATGTCTATATTCCGAAAGTTGAAATGAGGAAATTGAAAGCCTCGGAAATCATTTTAATAAAGGGGCAAGAAACCCTAAAATTGCAATCAGTAATCCCAAATGCCCTAGAAATAGCTCTGACAATTTTGGCAACAGTTATAAATCAAACCAAAATTTTGGGACATTTCTAAGGAATTATTTGGGCTCTGATTTTAAATCAATATTTTATTTGAATTTGGAGTTATATTCATAATATATAATGAATATATTTTCAAATGCCCTGAGATATTTTATGTTTATGAGGAGTAGACCTTAAGTGACATAAAATTATCCAGGGGAGTTTTGGCACTGTTTTCAAATTTGTTTGAATTTGAATCCAGTGGCAATTAAATAGAAAACAAAACAGAAGAAAAATTAAAAAAAAGAGCAGAAGACTACCTGGCGCTCACCTGACAGCCCAGCCAGCCCAGCTCCTATGCGGCCCAGCCCATCTGGGCCTCCCCTGTCGTCTTCCTCCCTGCCAGGAGGACGGGCACACGCCCGGCGCGCGTGGCCACGCGCCCCGGCCACCTCCTCCCTGCCTGGCTGCCTCCTCCTCCCCCTGGACGTCTCCCGTAACGCCACGGAGATGCCGAACCCCCTCGACCTCTCTATCACTCTCCCCGTGGCCCTCCTCTCCTCTGCTTCCTCTCTCTCACTCGCCCGAACGCAGCCGTCGCCGCCGACGAGCTCCCTCGCGGCCACAACCACCGCCTCGCCTCCCCGACGCCTTCCAAAGCTCCGCCTCGACCCCCTCTTCCTCCCCACCGATCCACGGCCCTCCGGAAGCCCTGCAGCGTCGCCCTCAAGCTCATCCCCAACCTTCGGTCGCCGGCGAACTTTCGAGGATTCGCGAGCTCCAGCCCCTCCCCGGCCTCGCCGTTGCCTCTACCGGATCCGCTGTGAGCTCCTATTCCATTCCCCCTCCTCCTAGCGCTCGTTCCAGCACTCTAGCCGCCCTTTTCACCGGAGCCGATTGCTTCTCGCCGCCGGCCATGGCGGCACCGTGGCCAGGGCCACCCCAGCTTGCGCCTGAGCGCGTCACCATGTTCGCCGCCCTCCTAGGAGCCCGCAGCGCCCTTCGGTCTCTCCTCTAGTGCTCTGTAGCGCCACCCCAAGATTGCCCGATGCTGCTGCCGCCGCCAAACCTCGTCGCCGGCCACTTTTCCGGCCACCCCAGCACCTATCACCGCCACCACTAGATGCGCGCCACTGCGCGCGTTCGAATGCAACAAACCACGGCCGAAACGATGACATGTGGCTCGTTTCCGAGCCCTCCGCCGCGTCTGGACTCGCCGGCGGCTAAACGCCGGCGACCGCTGACCCGATGACCGGTGTGGGTTGACCCCACTGCCCGGTTTGACCCCCCCCCCTCTCTCACTGACATGCGGGCCCCGCCCGGCTAATTAAGTTAGGTTAGTATTAACTAAGCTAGGTTAGTTTAGTTAGACACTGACACTCGGGACCCACAGGTCAGGGTTTGACCGGACTGTGCCACGTTGACCTACTGACGTCATCATGATGTCAGTATGACGCAGTAATGTTTTCTGGATTTATTTTAATTCAGGAAATTCCAGAAAATTGTATAAACTTCTAAAATTCATAGAAATTCAACCTTAACTCAGAATGAAATAATTTATATATGAAAAATTATCAGAAAAATCCAATCTATCCATATGTACCATTTTCATGCATGTTAGAACAACTTATAGCTGCTGTTTAGGACAATTAAATTAAATGGCATTTAAATAACCACATGTGGAGTTTGAATTTGAATCTTGGATTCAAACTAACTTCATTTAATCTGGTTTAGTTGCATCAGCACAAATCACATCATATTGCCATGTCACATTCATGCATCATATTGTCGCATTGCATTGATTGTGTTCTTCCTTGTTTGCCGGTAATTGTCCCCTCTCGATAGACGTGTACCGGCGATGTGATCGATGACACCGATGAAGAGCTATATTATCTTCAGAAGTGCCAGGCAAGCAAAACCCCCTTGTTCATTCCGATAAAATCCCACTCTCTCACTCCTGCTCTCTTTTACTGCATTAGGACAACAACGACATATTTGTTACTTGCTGCGGTAGCTGAACCCCTTTATCCTTTGCATGACCTGTCATTGCCACAGTAAATAGATGAAACCCACTAGCATGAGTAGGAGTTGTTTGAGCCCTGATGTGCCTACTCATTCATGCTTGTTTGTCATGCCTGCTACTGCTTAGAGTTGAGTCAGGTCTGATTCATTGGGAATGAATCGGAGGTGTGTAAAACATGTCCTGCTGTTGAGAGCTAAGTGTGTGAACACGATTTGGTAAAGGTAGCGGTGAGAGGCCATGTAGGAGTACATGGTGGGTTGTCTCATTGCAGCCGTCCTCAGGAACTGAGTTCTGTGTTTGTGATCCATGACCAGTTACTAGCACACATTGGGTTCCGGTAACTCGACCCCTCTCGACTTATTAATCAACATGATCTCTGTCCAGGAGTTGCAACTAGTTTCTGGTGTTTGTAGGTAGTGTTAGTAGTATACCAAGTGGCACCCGGTACAGGTGGGCTTGGGACAGACTAGGCACAGGGGCACGGTGTACCAAGTGGAACCCGGATGGTGGGCTTGGGAACCCTACTCACATCGTTTGGGGCCCTGAGCGACACCCCGGCCGGATCTCCTTGCGGATGGAACCCGAATAGGCGATAAACCTGGACTAGAGACTTGTTCGGTTAGTCAGGTCGTGGCCGACTCCCTCGCCCGGCTTCCGCTTGAAGGTTGCCGAGGTACATGACGTGTACAAGGCGATAAGTGGCGAGAGCGTGTGTGAAGAAGTACACCCCTACAGGGTTATCATTATCTATTCGAATAGCCGGATTCCTCGGATATGGAAACTTGGACCCCTTGCATAGTTCATAGACAAATGAAAGTGGATACTCTAAAATACGCAAGATAAGCGTGAGTGCTATGGATGGCGTTCTTGTAGGGAGACGGGAGCGGATCCATAGTGGTGTATTGATATGGTGAATATGTGGACTCGTGTGCGCCACCTCAATAGAGTTACTGGCAGTCGTAGTTCAGGATAGCCACCGAGTCAAAGCTGGCTTGCTGCAGTCAAACTCCACCATCCCCTTGTTGATAATGATGCATATGTAGTTAGATCTGATGTAAGTCTTGCTGGGTACATTTGTACTCACGTTGCTTAATTTATGTTTTTGCAGAGAGACTTCAGTCTCGCTAGTAGTACCGCGTGGACTTCGCCGTTTATCTTGTTACCTCAGCTACGATCTTGTGCCCTCGGCAGGATCTGGTAGATAGTCAGGCTTCTCAGCCTCTTTCATTTATAGTTGCCTGTACTCAGACATGATAGCTTCCATTGGTGTTTTGACCTGTATGCTCTGAATGTTGGGTCATGAGACCTATGTTTGTAATATCTCGCTCCTCGGAGCCTATTGAATTAAATACTTGAGTTGTAGAGTCATGTTGTGATGCCATGTTGTATTGCACATATCGAGCATATTGTGTGTATGTTATTGAAATGCTTGGTATGTGTGGGATCTGACTATCTAGTTGTTTATCTTTAGTAGCCTCTCTTACCGGGAAATGTCTCCTAGTGTTTCCACTGAGCCATGGTAGCTTGCTACTGCTCCAGAACACCTAGGCTTGCCGGCATGTGTCCTTCTTCGTTCCTGTGTCTGTCCCTTCGGGGAAATGTCACGCGATGAATACCGGAGTCCTGTTAGCCCGCTACAGCCCGGTTCACCGGAGTCCTGCTAGCCCAGTGCTACAGCCTGGATTCACTCGCTGATGACCGACACGTTCGTTGCTGGGTCATGTATGCCTGTCCCTGTAAGTTAGTGCCACTTTGGGTTCACGACTAGCCATGTCAGCCCGGGTTCTTTGTCATATGGATGCTAGCGACACTATCATATACATGAGCCAAAAGGCGCAAACGGTCCCGGGCCAGGTAAGGTGGCACCCGTGGGAATACCGTGCGTGAGGCCGCAAAGTGATATGATGTGTTACATGCTAGATCGGTGTGACTTAGGATCGGGGTCCTGACAGTCTTAGTATCCCCACGAGGAGACAAGCTCAATTATGTCCTCTAGATTCACTTTGATTCTTCTAACAATGAAGCGGAGTATGAGGCACTATTATATGGGTTGCGTATGGCCATCTCACTCGGCGTCCGACGCTTGATGGTCTACAGCGACTCAGATTTAGTAGTCAATCAGGTGATGAAGGAATGGGATGTCAGGAGCCCTGCTATGACTGGTTACTACAACGTAGTGAGAAAGTTGGAGAAGAAGTTTGAGGGGTTAGAGCTCCATCACATACCCTGACTCAAGAATCAACTGGCTGATGATCTGGCAAATATAGGTTCCACTCGGAAGCCTATCCCCAGTAATGTGTTCTTGCAACATCTCCATACCCCGTCAATACAAGAGGATCCTTTCAAGGAGGAGCTCCCGCAACCGTAAGTTCAACCAACCCGACTGAGATTGAGATTCCAGTTGTGGTCAACTTAATCATCGAAGTCTTAGTGATCACACCCGACTGGACAGTGCCGTACATTGCATACATTCTCAGGAAGGAGCTCCCGGAAGACGAGGACGAAGCCAGTCAGATAGTTCATTGATCTAAAGCCTTTACAGTGATGAAGGGACAGCTCTACAGGGAAAGTGTCACAGGAGTGGCTCAGCACTGCATCACCCCTGAAGAAGGTTGATTGATTTTGAATGATATCCACTCGGGGACCTGTGGTCACCATGCATCCTCTCGGACCATCGTGGCCAAAGCATACCGAGCGGGATTTTATTGGCCTCGAGCAAATGAGATGGCCAAGGATATAGTCGACAAGTGTGCAGGCTGCCAGTTCTATTCCAACATGTCCCACAAGCCAGCATCTGCCTTGAAGACTATTCCTCTCGTCTGGCCGTTCGCAGTCTGGGGGTTGGATATGGTCGGCCCCTTCAAGACCGGCGCGAGTGGTTTCACCCCTGTGCTCGTAGCAGTCGACAAGTTCACTAAGTGGATTGAAGCTAAACCCATCAAGAACCTCAGCGCAAGCACCGCCGTCAGCTTCATCAAAGAGTTGATATTCTCATATGGAGTTCCTCGCAGCATTATCACAGATAATGGCTCCAACTTTGATTCTGACGAGTTTAAAGCATTCTGTGCAACCCAAGGCACTCGGGTCAATTATGCATTGGTCGCACACCCTCAATCGAATGGACAAGCAGAAAGGGCAAATGGTTTGATTCTCCAAGGATTAAAACCCCGCCTAATGCACGACCTCAAGCATGTTGCTGGTGTCGGTGTCAAAACCGGCGGATCTCGGGTAGGGGGTCCCGATGTGTGTGTCTTAGGCTGATGGTAACAGGAAGCAAGGGACACAATGTTTACCCAGGTTCGGGCCCTCTCGATGGAGGTAAAACCCTACTTCATGCTTGATTAATATTGAAGATATGAGTAGTACAAGAGTAGATCTACCACGAGATCGTAGAAGCTAAACCCTAAGAGCTAGCCTATGATGGTATGATTGTAATTGTAATCGGCCTTCTAAGGACCATCCTCTCCGGTTTATATAGACACCAGAGAGCTAGGGTTTACATGGAGTCGGTTACAAGGAAGTAAACATAATATCCGGATTGCTAAGCTTGTCTTCCACGCAAAGGAGAGTCCCATCCGGACACGAGGCGAAGTCTTGAGTCTTGTATCTTGACGCTTCTATAGTCCGGACGAAGTATACAGTCCGGCTGTCCGGATACCTCCTTATCTAGGACTCCCTCAGTAGCCCTTGAACCAGGCTTCAATGACGATGAGTCCGGCGCGCAGTCTTGTCTTCGGCATTGCAAGGCGGGTTCCTCCTCGGAATACTCCAAGGTTATTAGCAAACGCATAGGCCATGTCCGGATCTGTAAAATGATCTTCACATACCATCGTAGAGAGAATGATACTTCAGCTGACAATTTTTAGACGACATGACATGCCATTACAGCCAGGTCATTATTCAAACCGTTTTTTCACAACTAACCACAGCATGCATTGCGAGGTGGTTTCCTTGACACATCTTGTCAAAGAAGAGATCATGTCCCCTTATCACAGGATTCTCATCAATACGGTATGGGTAATCCCCCCGTGCCATCAATCGTGGCGCTTGGGAAGTAAGCGATTCTCAACAGGCTAGTGGGGAGCTGCACCGCTTTCGTCGCCTCTATAAAGGGACAAGAGTTCCTCATTTTTACCCATGCCTTCTTCCTCCCTCGCATACTCTTGCCCCCTCGACCTCCAGCACCCTAGTCCAGGTCTTCTCCGCACAGTTAGTCATGTCCGGAGCAGGAGGCAAGTGGGTGGCTTCCACCGCGACGGAGAACAAGATTGCGAATCTCCGGGCGGTCCGATACTTGGCCGCAGATATAGCGCACCGACTACTAGACAAGGGGCAGGTCATTCCAACTCCAGGACCCCACGAGAGGGTCGTGTTCCTTGCCCACTTCGTCCGTGGACTGGGGTTTCCACTCCACCCCTTCGTCCGCGGGCTCATGTTCTACTACGGGATAGACTTCCATGATCTAGCTCCGAACTTCGTCCTCAACATCTCAGCGTTCATCGTCGTATCTGAGGCTTTCCTCCGCATCAAGCCTCATTTCGGCTTGTGGCTGCAAATCTTCTGTGTGAAGCCAAAGATTGTGAGCGGCCAACAAGCGGAGTGCGGAGGAGCCATGGTGGGCAAGATGCCTAACATCACCTGGCCTGACGGCTCCTTTACGGAAACCGTGAAGGGGTGGCAATAGGGGTGGTTCTACATCACCGAGCCACACGACGCCAACTGGGCGGTGGCCCCCGAGTTCCGATCTGGAACCCCTATGCGGCTGACCTCCTGGGAACAGAAGGGCATGTTATGGGGCGAATCTACGGAGCTGACCGGACTTATCAACTACATAAAGGGCATGAAGGACAAGAACATCAAGCTTGTCAACGTGATCCAGGTCATGCTCGTTCGCCGGATTCTGCCGTGCCAAAGGCGGGCATTCAATCTATGGGAGTTTGTCTCGGCCGAACACCAGATGCTCCAGAGGCTCTTTGGCATGAAGCACAAGAACGCGTGGAAGGCGTTGTTCAAGGCCACCGAAGTACCTCCTCTCATAACCGAGGATCGTGGGCTCCATGCCGCACAGCACCCTACCCAGGTGAGTTCTCAGGCTGCCACCGGGTTCGGTTCTTCCCAATGTATTCATGGAGAATTCCTAAGTGATTGTGTATATTTGTTTAGGAGTATGTGGAGACAGCGGAGCGGATTGACAGTCCGGCTCCGTTGCAAGAAAGCCCAGCCAATGATCTTCTGACGAAGATGCTGGTCCCGGCGCCCTATAAGGGGCTGGAGAAGAAGGCCGATAAGAAGGCCTCGGGGACCCGAAAAGGTCTCCGAAGTAAGGTTGCGCAGGCCTCGTCCGAAGACGACGAGGCGCACTCCTCCCCTGAAGGGGAAGAAGAAGAAGAGGTTGCCCCATCCAAAAAGGATGGGGGGCCTGAGATGGAGGACCAGGGGGTCAGGAGAGGCCCCCGGCGTAAGGCTATCATACCCTTGTCGTCTCATGACGACGAGACAGATTCCTCCCGCGGAGGCAGGGAGGAACAGGGAGAAACTCCACCTCCCCATACTGGGGGGGAGAGGAAGGCCGTCCCGGTGGGGGAGACTGGGACGTCCAAGAAGGGAAAGGCGTCCCTTTCGGACTACTCCGCCACCCCGCCGATAGCGAGGAAGGGTGGTTGCCCAAGAAGAAGCCCCTAGTGCGATCGTAAGTATCCGCACTCAATCATAATTTTGCTTCATAGTTTAGTTATAACGCTGAACTTGTATGCAATCCGGCCAGAGCCCATCCCGAGGTATCATCTTCAGACGGGTTGTTGAGTGAGCTAGCATTGAACTCACTCCCGACGGCCACTTCTCCTCGGCCTGCGGATGACACGGAGATGTTGTCCCAAAGGCTCCCAGAGATGGGGGAGGTGGCTCTGGAGGCGCCTGAAGGCGGCGTCCCCGACGTCGGACTTGCGGCGTTCAAGATCCCCGCGGATCGTGTTGGTGAGAGCCAAAGTAAGCCGGACTCTCAGCCGAACACTGTTCCAGAGCCTTCATTGGTTCTAGACTTAGGCGGGGCAGCCCCTCGTTATAGAGGGAGGGCCGTCTGTATCAAGGACTTCCGTTGCGCCCGAGGCACCGGATTGTCTGCTGGAAGCGCTTCGTGGCGCTTCCCTAGATGAAGAGCACCGTACTCTTATGAGTGCGGTGATTCAGATGGTTTCGTCCGCCTAGAGCGGACTAACCGAAGCATGCACCAGCCTCCTGACAGGCTTTGGGGTAAGTAAAAATGTGTGAAATTACCACCCGATAGGTAGTAGCCCTGATACTCTGTTTGGTGTTCGGAAAGAAAAACCAAATGGAGGGTCAATTATAATCCGCAGGGTTCTAACAATAAGTTTGAATGTAAATAAATAGGCTGTGCTGCTAGCCACTGCTGCTCGCACGGCCGAAATCGCCGGCCTAACGCAGGACTTAGAGCGGGCACAGGGAGAGCTCGACCTCACGAGGAGGCATCTCGAAGAGAGCAAAGGTGAATGATTCCCCTCTCTCATATAATGAATAGTAAATAAAATTTGATTATGCTAATGATGAAACGTCGTGATATGGTAATAGAGGCCACCACTGAAGTGGCGTCTCTCAAGAAGGCGTTGTCCGAGGCCGAACACAAAGCAGCCTAGGAACTCAAGGAGCGCAAAAAGCAAGAAGCCCGAGTGGGCGGAGTACAAGAAGAGTTCCAGGAGCTCGGCAAGAAGCTCGAGTCCGCGGAGCATGAGCTTAAAGCAAAAGAGGCCAAGCTTGCGAAGGCCCTTACAAATATAAAAGACGCCAAGGCCGAAGCTGAGAGGGCACAACAGGAGATCCAGGAGGCCAAAAAGATAACGACGGGTAAGAAATTCTTTATGCAAAGCAAACATGTGGAGGAGGCGTTTCTTTTACTTACCCGAGTCCGGAGCTCTCCAGGGGCATTCACAGATCTACCATGCAGCGCCTCAGATGCCGCGGAGTTCTACCGTGCCCAGGAGGGGAGCTCAACAGAGAAGCTGTTCTGGTCCCAATATACTGGGGCCGAACATTCAACGCCTCTGAGTGACCAACTGAAGCAGTTGGTCGAACTCCACAAAGGCGGCCCAAGTGGCTATGAAGGATCTCATAGTCCGGATATGGCCTGGTGAGCTTCTGCCCACTAGCTACTTCGGCCTGATCAAGCGGATGGTGGATGCCTGTCCGCGACTGGAAGTTATCAAGCGATCCGTTTGCATTGAGGGTGCCCTCCGGGCCCTTGCCCTTGCAAAGGTGCATTGGGGCAAGCTGGATGTGGAGAAGCTGGTGAAAGACGGGCCGCCGGAGGGCAAGCTGCATCGTGTCCTCGAGAAGTATTATGATGGCGTGATGAAGGGTGCTTGCCTCGTGGCCGATGAATGTACTAAAGACATAATTTTTGAATGAATTCACCTCTGTCATGTTTGTAATTTAAAGACGAAGTTACTTGCGCTATGTAGCGCTTTTGTTATTTAAAATATTACCTTCTCTGCGGCTGTTTATCAAATTCTGAAAGTAGGCCAGTCGTCGTCTTCCGCCCCCATGTAACTAGTACTGGGGTGTTCGTGGAAAACCCGGACACTCTTTATCCAAATTTTTGGTCCCCTAAGGAGGTATCCAGCGCAGCGAACAAGGCAATCGGACTATACGGCTTTATAACCTTCACTTAGCCATAGAAGTCTATCATTTTAAATTTCGGCGAAGCCCCTAGAATCCGGAAGGCCGAATTGGGGCGCTATACACGCCTATATCGGACAAAGATGAATTATCGCCTAAAGCGGAAAAAACTTTAAGGATTTTAAGACCTCTCAAAGAGCGACCAGCTCTCGCCACATTATGCCGGACAGTTAAGTGCTTTCACTACTGAGGTGCTCGTCCGGAAAAACCAGGGCACAGTCGCAGTAGTTCTCCCTGCGCTACCTTAGCCGAATTAACGGAACGCAAGGCACCAAAACAAGGGAGCCGGGCTATCCCAACTGTAACCCAAGAAATGATTCGGAGCTGATGCATATAATGCTATAAGTTCGGGGTGCCGCACTGTTGAAAGTGTTCGGACTTGACTTGCCGTATTGTGGGGCGCCATAAGAAGCCCCTGGCGAACTAAGCGTACCAAAGTGTACGGATGCAAAATCAAATAGACATTTGTAAAAAATGCTCAAATAAAAATAATAAGCTGACGCTGTATATTGTCTCCCATTGATAAATAATGTGTTTAAGTGTATGTTTACAATGAATGCATTAAGCGGAGATAAATAGGATTATTTGACATATCCTATCCAGGTGCAGGCTACATACAGATAGATAAAGCAGGAACAACATTCGTAAATAGATTCCACCTGGGTGTGTCCTGCTGTGCCCGAAGCCTGTTACCTCCTGGGTTTCCTCTCCTATGTAAGTCCGACAATCCGGCTCTTCTGGAGAAGCTGCACTAAAGCAATGTCCTTAAGGGTAAAAGGAAAGGTTACAAAGAAATACCGTACTGTTGACTGAGCCACTGCTACGCCTCCGCATGTGCCCATGGTATTTTGAGTGCATAATTGTGTACGCATGGCACGAATGCTGCTTGGGTGGGACTTGAGCGGAGGCCGGACTGCTAGTCATGCTCTTTATGTGCCTGCTGATCCTGTTGCGGGATGTTCCGCCCTCGCTTGACGGAGCTTGAGGTTGTCGTCACCGGATTGATGCTCTTATGTACGGAGAGAGCGATCCATATTTCCGTTGACTGTTATGACCCCGCGCGGGCCTGGCATCTTGAGCTTGAGGTATGCATAGTGTGGTACCGCATTGAATCTGGTGAATGTGGTTCGTCCGAGCAGTGCATGGTAACCACTGCGAAAAGGGACGATATCAAAGATTAGCTCTTCGCTTCGGAAGTTATCCGGAGATCCGAATACCACTTCCAATGTTATAGAGCCCGTACAGCGGGCCTCTACTCCATGAATGACACCCTTAAAGGTGGTTTTGGTGGGCTTAATCCTTGAAGGATCGATGCCCATTTTGCGCACTGTGTCCTGATAAAGTAGGTTCAGGCTACTGCCTCCGTCCATAAGGACTCTTGTGAGGTGAAATCCGTCTATAATTGGATCTAAAACCAATGCGGCTGAGCCGCCATGACGGATGCTAGTAGGATGATCCCTACGATCAAAGTTGATCGGACAAGCTGACCATGGGTTGAATTTGGGGACGACTTTCTCCATTGCATATATGTCCCGTAGTGCTCGCTTCCGTTCCCGCTTTGGGATGTGGGTGGCGTAGATCATGTTGACCGTTTTCACCTAGGGGGAAATTTATTCTATCCCCCCATGTTCGGACGCCGGGGCTCATCGTCATCGTCGCTGTGCAGCCCCTTGTCCTTGTTTTCAGCGTTTATTTTGCCGACCTGTTTAAATACCCAGCAGTCTCTGTTGGTGTGGTTGGCTGGCTTGTCCGAGGTGCCATGAATTTGGCACGAGCGCTCCAGTATGCGGTCTAGATTGGACGGTCCCTGATTGTTTCTCTTGAATGGCTTCTTCCGCTGACCGGATTTGGATCCATTGAATCCGGCATTGACCACCGTGTCTTCGGTGTTGTCGCCGTTGTTCCGTCGCCTGTGTCTGTTGCGCCGTAGCTTGCTGTTATTGTCACAGACATTTGACGTGCCAGAATGCGGCGTAGTGCTACTGCAAGCCAACCAACTGTCCTCGCCCGTGCAAAAGCGGGTCATTAGTGTCGTGAGAGCTGCCATAGACTTGGGTTTCTCCTGGCCAAGGTGTCGGGCGAGCCACTCATCATGGCTATTATGCTTGAAGGCCGCCAGGGCTTCGGTGTCGAGACAGTCGACTATTTGGTTCTTTTTAGTTAGGAACCGAGTCCAGAACTTCCTGGCTGATTCTCCGGGCTGTTGAGTGATGTGTCTCAAGTCATCGGGATCCGGAGGTCGCACATATGTGCCTTGGAAGTTGTCAAGAAATGTGTCTTCCAAGTTCTCCCAACTGCCAATGGAATTTGCGGGCAGGCTATTTAGCCAGTGCTGGGCGGGTCCTTTGAGCTTAAGGGGAAGATACTTGATGGCATGTAGATCATCTCCGCGGGCCATGTGAATGTGGAGAAGGTAATCTTCGATCCATACCGCGGGGTCTGTTGTGCCATCGTATGATTCGATGTTTACAGGTTTGAACCCTTCTGGGAATTCAGGGTCCATTACTTCATCAGTGAAGCAGAGGGGGTGTGCGGCGCCTCTTTGCCGAGCTATGTCGCGACGCAGTCCGGCTGCGTCTAAATGGTTGTATTCGGCCCGGCCGGATTTGCTGTTAGAATATCCGGTGTGATGGTCATCGTCACGTTCGGCGGCGCGCCCCCGTGATCCATAGATCGGTCTTGGTTGTCCTGCAGCGTTATCCAATTTATCGCGCAGGTCCTGGGTATTGCCCCGGGCTTTGGTAAACCGGCGTGGGGGTGGGGGCTGGTATTCTGGCTGATATGCCGATTTATCCCGACCTCGAGGCGGCCGGTCAGCCGTGTGGCGCTTGACTCCATATTCCTCGGCTGCCAGGACTTCTGTCCATCTATCTGTGAGCAGATCTTGATCGGCTTGAAGCTGCCACTGCTTCTTCTTCAGGCTTCTCGCCGTGGCAATAAGCCAGCGCTTGAAGCGCTCCTGCTCTGTGGGGTCTTCAGGTACGCCGAACTCGTCATCGCCGAGGCTAACCTCGTCTTCAGAGAGGGGCATTGTCGGTGTTAAAACCAGCGGATCTCGGGTAGGGGGTCCCGAACTGTGCGTCTAGGCGGATGGTAACAGGAGACAAGGGACACGATGTTTTTACCCAGGTTCGGGCCCTCTCGATGGAGGTAAAACCCTACTCCTGTTTGATTAATATTGAAGATATGGGTAGTACAAGAGTAGATCTACCACGAGATCAGAGAGGCTAAACCCTAGAAGCTAGCCTATGGTATGATTGTTGTTCGTCCTATGGACTAAAACCATCCGGTTTATATAGACACCGGAGAGGGCTAGGGTTACACAGAGTCGGTTACAAAGGGAGGAGATCTACATATCCATATCGCCAAGATTGCCTTCCACGCCAAGGAAAGTCTCATCCAGACACGGGACGAAGTCTTCAATCTTGTATCTTCATAGTCCAGGAGACCAGCCAAAGGTTATAGTCCGATCATCCGGACACCCCCTAATCCGGGACTCCCTCAGTAGCCCCCGAACCAGGCTTCAATGACGATGAGTCCGGCGCGCAAATTTGTCTTCGGCATTGCAAGGCGGGTTCTTCTCCAAACTCCATATACCTGTGGAATAGTGTTTGGCTTCTGGTGAATGTTGCGCTCCTTGGCTTCTGTACCCAATAATGGCAATCTTCCACGTGTCAAATGAATGCAAAAAGCCAGGGTGTTTTTTCATTTACCCCCTAGCTGGGAAAATGAGTTGCCTATAAAAGAGACGGGGATTCAGATCTGAACCACACCATCTTCCCTTCGCGAGCATTCATCGAAGCGCATTCAACAGAGATCCATTCCATCATGGCCGATCGATGCAGCTCCTCCT
>NC_041391.1:102404678-102436498 GCF_002162155.2 Triticum dicoccoides | reverse complement strand
GATTGGGAAAGATGCTCTGTCTCACACAGCGAACTAGTGGCGCTCCAATCCAAGGGATTACTCCCCCCGGCATACATGGTCCCGGTGCGAGCCGGGCTCGCCACCTATAATGGCGGAGAGCAAGCGGAGAGTGTCCCGAATCCCTCCAAAGGAGAGCGGGTATGCCTTGCCCCGTATTTGATTAGAGGGCTCGGATTTCCAATTCATCTGTTTCTCTAGGGGCTCTTGGAGTTCTACGGCCTCCAGTTGCACAGCCTTACGCCTGCCTCCATATTTCATATTGCGGGCTTCGTAGCCCTTTGCGAGCTGTTTTTGGGCATCGAGGCTCATTTCGCGCTGTGGAAGAAGCTGTTCTGCCTTGTGCCACGTTCTCAGGAGGGGTCGATATATCAAGTGGGCGGAGCCGAACTATGGTGCATCGCCGGGACCGGATATCTATCCGGAACACCAAAGAAGGCGTTCGAAGACTGGCCTTCAGAATGGTTTTATATAGAAGACGTCCCCCTGCCAGGCCCTGTTCGGATCGGCCTCCCTGAGTTTGATAATGCTCCTTTGAAGAAGCACCTAAGCTGGCGTCCACGGAGCCCTCAGAAGGAAAATGACAAGGACGTCCTTTACCTGATGAACCGGAGAAGGTTGTTAGCTCATTCCGGACTGACCATGATCGAGGTCATGGCCACATGCATTATGCGGGGGGTGCAGCTGCTTCAGTACAGATGCCACCCCATGTGGGATTTCAACGGGGAGGATGACGCCACCCGGTGCGGCTGCAAGGGGCCGGATTCGGCTGCTGCTCTAATGAAGATCTTGTCCGCTTTGTACAAGGGAGAAGAGGAGGAATTCCTCCGCGTCAACCCACGGGGCGGATTTTCTATGTACAATCCTCCAAGCTGGGTAAGCGGATATCCGTTTCATATTCCCATAATTAAGTATTCAGCCTAGCAATTTCAACGCAGGAGCTACGCCAGGCTGTAAAGGAGATAAACAGCCCTCCTCCACAACCCGAAGACCCAGAACGGTCCTTCGATCCGGACTCCCAAGAGGACCCGGACTTATGTGTGGAGCTGATCGATAGGGTGTTTCATCAATTGAGCAAGGACAACACCTTAGTGGCCATTATAGCTGACTATCCTGGACTACTTCCAGCCTCACAAGTAACTGAGAGCGAAGTCCCAGTACTTTTAAGATGATCCACCCATGCTTATTTTTTATCACCGTATACCAATGGCGTTTTTGCAAGGGAAGTCCTTGCGGCGGAGGGCCAAGCCCGCGGCGGCTAGCCAACAAGGGGCATCAAGGCCCAGCAGGCTGAAAAGAAGTGCAGTCCGGACTGAGACACCGGCGCAACGGTATGGTGTGCCATTTTATTCCCAGGTTTTATTCCCTCGAGGCATACTAATGCTCGTGCTTTATTTAGGAAAAAGAGCGCTCGCCGGACTATATCTGGAGAGGTTGCCAATCGCGCCTCCACCAGGCAGGCTTCAAGGCCGGGTCCGGAAGCGGAGGCGATCACGAGGCACACACCGGACGTTCCTCCGACAAAGGATGTGGACGGGCTATGTGCCACCAATTCAGAGGTGGAGAGTGCCATGAACCACAGGCGTCGCCGGACAGTTCTTCGTGACGCTTGTTTCTCCCAAGAGGCGTTAGATGCCTTCAATACGGGAGATGCTCAAAATGGTCTAGCCAGAGCCACAGAGCAGTATGTAAAAGACATACGGGTAAGAAAATTTGATGGTTATATATGTCAGTAGCCCCCAAGACTTGAAACAGTTAGAATAACTGATTTAAGGATCATTTGTTATGCAGGATCTTATAGAAAAGAATACCCAACTGTCCCAGGAGCTGGAAGACTGCAAAGCCCAACTTGAGGCCGCACTAGCCGCGACAGGGGAGGCTAAGGAGACCCCCTCTAGTAATATATGCTTCGAAAGATAAGTATGTTTGTGAAGTGCGGCATGTGTGCAAATCTGACGATAATATTGCAGATGGCGCCGGAGTGGATCCGGACAAGCAACAATTTTTGCGCCGGTTAAAGGCCGGCGAGAGCGTGCTTACGAGGGTGAGGCAAGAGAAGAATAAGCTCCAAGATGCCAACACCCAGCTGGGCGAGGAACTAAAGGATGTTCATGCTCAGCTGTCGGACTCCGTGAAGGAGAATCGGCGGCTTCGACGCGGCATTTTTAGTAAGTGCTTGAACGAACTTCGAAAAAAGAGTTCGGCGAGGAAGTTGATTGACAGAGTTATGTCTGTAGGAATGCTGACAGGTCGACCTGTGGAGGAAATGCCCGGATCTATGGGTGACCTTCTTCCCGAGTTCTCACAACTGCACGAACAAGTTCGGCAGGTGATGCAAAGCGTCGCCCAGGCCTTGTGGCCATCCGTCTCCATTCCCGAAGTCCTTGGAGAGCTTGCAGAGAAGCTGAAGGAAGCGTGGTGGCACTTCCTATTATGGAAGATATTGGCCTGCCGTCAAGGCGCCAGGGAGGCCTGGGCCATGAGGAAGACACGGTACATGAAGGATGACCCAAACCACATGGCCGAGGTCGGACCGGTAGGGCCCGATGGGAAGGAGATCCTTGTGAGCTTAGTGTACAACCAGGTAGAGCTGGCCGCCAAATATTCCCAACAGGACTGTAAACTAGATAGCCTGTTGGATGGTATTGAAGAGGAATATACCCAGTCAAATTGACTATGTAATTTAAGATGACATGTAAAATGCCTTCTAGCCGGATTGTAGATCGTTTGTCATGGCGGACGTTTTCGCTTCAACCTCGAGACCCGATAGTCCGGAGTGTGTCCGAATACCCTCTCGGTTATGTAAGAATAGGGGCATGCATGGAGACCAGGCGTAGGGGTCATTAGTGCTTGAACAGACAAGTGCCCAACTAGTTATGTTATATTACATGGTTAGTAAGAAACATCTTCAAGGGAGAATAGTTCCGTTAGGGGTTCCTTTCCCTGGGAGGCATGCCCTAAAGTGCATGTCCGGACTGCGAAAAAAGCAGAAAAACATCTGGGGGCAGATAAATAAACGACTGAGAAATCATCTTTTAGTTCACCAACCAAATATTCCCTTAAGAACGCTAGCTTTTGGCTTCACCCAGTCTAAGGTACACATCCGGCTGACCCGGCAGTAACAATCACAGAGGTGCTCCCTTTACTGCCTAGCCAAACTATCGGGAATGTAGGGGGTACGCACAGGAGCCAGGCAACCCAGCTTGGCCAAAACTTAAGTCATATCGATGCATATAATGGTGAAGAAAAGGTACATGTGGAAGTGTGACACATGTGTTGGGCATGAGGCCCGTATAAACAAGCTTCTGTTAAAGAAGCCCCCGGGTATAATGAGCGTGGATAGCGCATCAATTGTTTGCGAACAAGGCGCAAACGAGCCCTCAAAGGTTGTAGGAGAAAAGGAGGGAGAAGGAGAGAAATATAAGACAACTAATATGTAAAAAATAGACAAAGGAAGGAGACGAACACAGAGTCCGGCGCTAGACGTAGAATCTTCGTAGACAGGCTGTGTTCCATGGGTTCGGCTCGAGTCGGTTATCTGATGCATCTCGCAGATGGTACGCTCCACCAGTCAGGACTTGGTCAATTATGAAGGGACATTCCCATTTGGGCTTGAGTTTGTCCTTTTTCTTTTCCGGCAGGCGTACAACTAATTCACCAACATTGTAAGTTTTGGCCCATACTTCTCTGCTTTGATATCTTCGAGCCTGCTATTGATAGAATGTGGAACGGGCTTTTGCCACATCGCGCTCCTCCTCCAAGGCATCCAAATTGTCCTTCCGATCGAGTTCGGCTTCTCTTTCTTCGTACATGCGCACGCGAGGTGACTCATGAATTATGTCGCAGGGCAAAACTGCCTCTACGCCGTATACCATAAAGAATGGTGTGAATCCGGTAGTGCAATTCGGCGTGGTCCGCAGCCCCTAGAGTACGGAGTCGAGCTCCTCTACCCAGTGCGTATTAGATTCCTTGAGGGATCGCACTAACCTGGGTTTGATGCCGCTCATGATTAGACCATTTGCTCGCTCGACTTGACCGTTAGTTTGTGGGTGATAGACTGAAGCATAGTCGAGCTTGATGCCCATGTTTTTGCACTAGAGTTTGACCTTGTCGGCCGTAAAGTTCGTGTCGTTATTAGTGATGATGCTGTGGGGGACGCTGTAATGGTGTACGACCCCTGATATGAAGTCTATCGTTGGTTCGGATTCGGCCATCTTAACAGGCTTGGCCTCTATCCATTTGGTGAATTTGTCCACCATGACCAGTAAATATTTTTTCTTGTGGGTTCCCCCTTTAAGGGGTCCAACCATGTAAAGCCCCTAGACCGCAAAGGGCTAGGTGATGGGTATAGTTTGGAGGGCGGTGGGTGGCATGTGGCTTTGGTTAGCAAAGAGTTGGGAACCGACGCATTGTTGGACTAAATCCTGAGCATCTGCCCGGGCCGTCGACCAATAAAATCTTGTACGGAAGGCATTGCTTACAAGGGCCCGGGCTGTGGCGTGGTGCCCGCCGAGTCCGGCATGAATTTCAGCCAGGAGATTTCGCCCTTCCTCTTCGGAGATACACCTTTGAAGGACTCCGGTGGTGCTTTTCTTATAAAGCTCTCCCTCATGGACTTTATAGGCTTTAGATCGCCGCACTATGCAGCGTGCCTCGTTTTGGTCCTCTGGAAGTTCCTGCCTGGTCAGGAAGGCTAGGAATGGTTTTGTCCACGGGGCAATGACTGCCATTATTTCGTGGGCTGATGATGTTACTTCGTTGGCCAAGCCTCCCGCTGTGTCAGAATGTTCGGTGTCGGGCAGTGCGGTTGGATCTGGACTGTTGTTTCTGGATTCCCCTTCTCATGATACGGATGGCTTGAATAGCCTTTCCAAGAAAATGTTGGGGGGGGGGGCTGCATCGCGCTTTGCGCCGATGCGTGCCAAGACGTCTGCTGCCTGATTGTTTTCCCGGGCTATATGGTGAAATTCGAGCCCTTCGAACCGAGCTGACATTTTTAAGACGGCGTTGCGATAAGCTGCCATTTTTGGATCCTTGGCATCAAAGTCTCCATTTATTTGGGAAATCGTGAGGTTCGAATCCCCACGCACCTCTAGGCGTTGAATGCCCATGGAGACTGCCATCCGGAGACCGTGTAGAAGGGCCTCGTATTCGGCTGCGTTATTGGAGTCTGTATACATTATCTGGAGTATGTATTGAACTGTATCTCCTGTTGGGGACGTCAAAACGATGCCAGCCCCCAGACCAGCTAACAATTTGGAGCCGTCGAAGTGCATGATCTAATTGGAATATGTGCCGTACTCTTTAGCGAGTTCGGCTTCAGTCCATTCAGCGAAGAAGTCGGCCAAAACTTGCGACTTGATAGCTCGCCATGGCTTGTAGGTTATGTCGAACTGGAGGAGCTCAATGGCCCATTTGGCAACCCGGCCCATCGCGTCGCGGTTTTTTATAATGTCGTTAAGAGGTACTTCAGAGGCTACTGTTATTGAACACTCTTGAAAGTAGTGTCGCAACTTCGAGGATGCCATAAACACCACGTATGCTATCTTTTGATAATGTGGGTACCGTGACTTGCATGGAGTCAGGACAATGGACACGTAGTAAACTGGTTTTTTAAGGGGAAATTTGTGTCCGTCCGTTTCTCGTTCGACGACGAGCACTGCGCTTACAACTTGATGAGTTGTCGCAATGTATAATAGCTTTGGTTCGCCGATGTTAGGCGCGGCCAGGACCGGGTTTGTTGCCAATATGGCTTTTAATTCTTCAAGTCCGGCCGTGGCGGCATCCGTCCACTCGAAGTGTTTGGTGCGCCGGAGGAGGTGATAAAGGGGTAATGCGTTTACTACCAAGCGGGAGATAAAGCGGCTGAGAGCCGCCACGCATCCAGTCAATTTTTGTATTTGTTTGAGGTCTTTTGGAATATCCAATTGTGACAGAGCTTGGATCTTGGCTGGGTTTGCTTCAATTCCTCTACCGGATACAATGAAGCCCAAGAGCTTTCCGGCTGGTACACCGAAAATGCATTTTCCGGTTTAAGCTTGATGTCGTATGTCCGGAGGTTATCGAATGTGAGCCTCAAGTCGTCTATTAGAGTTTCGACATACTTGGTTTTGACGACCACGTAATCTACGTATGCCTCCACTGTTTTGCCGATCTGGTTTGCCAGACATGTCTGAATCATGCGATGATATGTTGTGCCGGTGTTTTTGAGCCGGAAGGGCATTGTATTGAAGCAGAATGGGCCGTATGGGGTGATGAAAGCCGTTGCGGCTTGGTCTGGCTCTGCCATCTTAATTTGATGGTAGCCAGAGTATGCGTCGAGGAAACACAATGAATTGTGTCCTGCGGTGGCATCGATAATTTGATCGATGCGGGGGAGGGGGAAGGTATCCTTTGGGCAAGCCTTGTTGAGGTCCTTGAAATCGATGCATAGGCGCCAGGATTTGTCCTTCTTTGGTACCATCACCAGGTTCGCTAGCCAGTCCGGATGTTTTATGTCTCTGATGAATCCGGCCTCCACTAGTTTGGCTAGCTCCTCTCCCATGGCTTGTCTCTTTGGTTCGGAGAAACGCCAAAGAGCCTGCTTGACAGGCTTGAATCCTTTTAGGATGTTTAGGCTGTGCTCGGCCAGCCTGCGTGGGATTCCTGGCATGTCTGAAGGGTGCCAGGCAAAAATGTCCCAATTTTCGCATAGGAATTCTCGTAGTGCGGTGTCTACATCAGGGTTTAATTACGCCCCGATGGAGGCCGTTTTTGTAGGGTCCGTTGGGTGGACTTGGAATTTGACTATTTCGTCCGCCGGTTTGAAGGAGGTGGACTTGGATCTTTTATCGAGTATCACATCGTCCCTGTTCACCGTGGAGCGCAGCGCAGTCAGTTCTTCGGCTGCTAGGGCTTAGGAAAGTGCCTCAAGGGCTAGTGCGGTTGTCTTGTTTTCGGCGCGGAGTGCTATGTCCGGGTCACTAGCAAGAGTGATCATCCCGTTGGGTCTGGGCATTTTGAGCTTCATGTACCCGTAATGGGGTATAGCTTGAAAAATTGTGAATGCCTCTCGCCCTAATACAGCGTGGTATCTGCTGCTGAACGGGGCCACTTGAAATGTGACCTCCTCGGATCTGTTATTATCCGGCGTGCCGAACACCACATCCAGTGTGATTTTTCCTGTACAGCACGCTTCCTGACTGGGGATTATTCCTCTAAAGGTTGTGTTGCTCCGCTCAATGCGCCTCCAGTCTATTTCCATTTTTCGAAGGGTTTCCTCATAAATGAGGTTCAATCCGCTGCCACCGTCCATGAGAACCTTGGTAAGTCGAAAGTCGTCCACTATTGGACTGAGGACCAATGCGGCTAGTGCTCGGGCTGTTCGAAATTTAGGTTCATCACTGGCATTAAAGGTAATAGCCGTGTCACTCCATGGGTTTATTGTTGCTACTTGGTAGACTTCGGCAAGGCTGCGAAGTGTTCGTTTCTGCATTTTATTTGATGCGAAAGTCTCGAATACTGTTAATACCGTACTAGTATCCCTGGGGTGGTGCTCTGTGAATTCTGGAGTTAGAAGCTCTTCGCCACTTCTGGCCACCTGCCGGAGTATCCAACATGCTCTAAGGCTATGAGTTGATGTGGCGCCCTCTGTACTATCAATTTTACAGGGTACATTGAGCCATCCCTCGAGTACGGTCCCATGCCCTATAGAGGGTTTTTTCTTTCTGGTGCTTAACCCAGGTGCCTGGCGATAATGCACCGTTTTATTTTGGACTGGGGTTGTATTCAGGGTCGGAGTGTCCCAAAATTTTATTTCGGTTTTCCATGCGCTTTCCATCGCACAGTACTTTCATACTATGGATGCCAAGTCGGCGAAGCGTGTAATTTCACGGGGACTTATGGCGTTGAGGATTCCCTTGTTCGTGCAATTATTGCAGAAGAATGAAATTGCATCCTCCTCGCGGCAGTCCTCTATCCTGTTCATAACCAGGAGGAATCTGGTCCAGTAATGGAGTACTGTTTCTACGGGCTCTTGCCGAATTTGGGATAAATCCCTTATATTTGGGTAGGTGGGTGAAATTAAATCCGGAACCTCGCCCAATCTGAGACTCAGGGGCCAGGGAGTTTAAGAACTCAGAAGCTTGGGTTCTTGGATATCGTCCAATGAATCTACCCCGCTGCCTGACTTTAGGTTCAGGGCTTGAGCGACGTCCTCCCCTCCGCGGGTACGGCTTGGAGGGATCGGGAATCCGAACATAACTAGTCCTTAAGATAGATGAAGGCTTGCCGCATTGTTCCTCCACCACTGCAACATGGTGGGTGACCTGGGGAGAGTTAATCACCCTCCGATCGGGTTTAAGCCCAATCTGATCGTAGTCTGTAGTGACTCCCAGGGCGGCGATGCGATCCAAGAGCTCGTTTATGGAAGAGAGCTCCATCGGATCTATCTGCTCGGCGAGGTCCGAGTTGACGTGGAGATTGCTTTCGATGACCCGAGAAGTCACCGTCGGCGCGGCGGCCGAATAGGCAGTCATAAGAAAACCGCCTAGCCGGAGAGTTTGGCCGATAGCCAAAGCTCCTTTAGCAACAGTACCGTCTTTAAAGACGGGATGAGGCATCCTTCCTGATGGCGACGGCACAACGGAACTCTCAATGAAAGCACCAATGTCGGTGTCAAAACCGGCGGATCTCGGGTAGGGGGTCCCGAACTGTGCGTCTAGGCGAATGGTAACAAGAGACAAGGGACACGATGTTTTTACCTAGGTTCGGGCCCTCTCGATGGAGGTAAAACCCTACTCCTGCTTGATTAATATTGATGATATGGGTAGTACAATAGTAGATCTACCACGAGATCAGAGAGGCTAAACCCTAGAAGCTAGCCTATGGTATGATTGTTGTTCGTCCTACGGACGAAAACCCTCCGGTTTATATAGACACCAGAGAGGGCTAGGGTTACACAGAGTCGGTTACAACGGGAGGAGATCTACATATCCATATCGCCAAGCTTGCTTTCCATGCCAAGGAAAGTCCCATCCGGACACGGGACGAAGGCTTCAATCTTGTATCTTCATACTCCAGGAGTCCGGCTAAAGGTTATAGTCCGGTCATCCGGACACCCCCTAATCCGGGACTCCCTCACGCATGTAGTTGTCCTCCTCCAGATACCCGTCCGTCGCCAGTTCATCTGGACTGTCATGCCCATCTTCCTGTTCGGCCTGCTCGAAGGCAGGCTGTTCGGGGTTGTATTCATCGTCGGCACCGTCCGGATTATTATCGTCTCCGGTGTCGGTATTGCCTTGGCGGGGCTTGGAGCGGTGCTGGCGACGCCCATGCTTTGCTTTTTTCTTGGAGGGATTAGCCTCCGTTGCCTCATCGCCATTGGTTTCTTTTGGAGTGTCCACGATATATATATCATATGAATAAGTGGTTGTCCACCACCCTGTGAGCAGTGGCTCCTGTCTGTCTCCTGCATCGTCGTCCACACCGTTGATGTCTTCGAAGTCGAAGTCGAGCACGTCAGTTAAATCATCGATCGTGGTGACAAAATGGGTGGTGGGTTGGCAGTGAATTCCTTCGTCGCCTGCTTCCCACTCAAGCCGGACATAATTCGGCTCAGAGCCTCCTGACAGAGAGAGAGACTTTAATGAGGTCAGCATGTCGCCAAAAGGCGAGTGCTGAAAGATGTCTGCAGCGGTAAACTCCATTACTGGAGCTGTCGGAGTAATGGGCCACGGGTAGGCTAACCCGAGCCCCTGAACCTTTCAAGACATCAGGGCGGATTGCGCCCCTCAAGATCCCACGATAAGGAGCCACCCTCAGTAAGTCGGCGACAAGGCCACTGACTGCCCCCCACGGCCGAATCCCAGGGACGGCTTTCAGATAAGCCGACTCTTAGCTGACGACTTCTAGAGAAGCCGGCTATGAGGAGTCGGCCCGCGACGCCAACCACCTCCTACCTTCGCCATGATGGGCGGGGCGGGGTACGGTCACTGCGTGGCCGTCTCCACCCTGCTTACGAAGGGCTCGCATGGCTACAGTATGCTGTATCGCTGGAGATCTCCATCGTGGCGCGGCACTGTTGCCATGCCTGCCCTGACCTCAGCCCCAATGGGCGGCGCACTGTGCCCACGACGGCCTACCTATAAGGCCCAGAGACGGCAGGACCTGCCCGTCAGCGGGGGTACAGAAGACGACAAGAGCGCCCCAAGACGGACTCGTTGGGAGTCGGCCCCTGGAGTCGGCCGGCCCTTCCGACGGGCCCCGCACGCCATTAACCAGACAAGACGGGGAATGGTGACAGTGATCGTCCGCCAGGCGGCGGCACTGTTGCCACGACCCCATGACCAAGCCAGCGTCATTAGAGGCACAGCTACAGTACCAGGCCTGTCGGCGGGGCCCACCAGTCGGCAGGCCCCAGCAGTCGGCGAAGAAGACGGCGGCCTAAGAGACAGATGGCTGGAACCCACGCCCAGCCAGATTACCATTGTATCCCTGGGGGCGGGCCTATATACGCCCCCCGGGGCACCCATGCAAGGGGGATATAGCTTCTTGAGCATTATACCCGATCATATAGGAAGGAGGGAGCTAGCCTTGCTTTCTCCTACCTCCAGGAAACAACTCTAGGAGCAACCTTGTATTCACTTTGCCATAGTGATCATGCGGAGACCCCGCAGAGCAGCAGTAGGGGTGTTATCTCCTCGGAGAGCCCTGAAGCTGGGTAAGATCCGCCGGCGTGCATGTCTTCGCCTCATCCCGTTTCCAGGCAGCGGCGATGTTCTACTCGCTCCCACCATGATAAGCCATCCCTTGGCATATGTCGCACCCAACCCCCGACATTTGGCGCCCACCATGGGGCGAGGTGCTCCGTCGTCCGGATACCTACTCTGGATGGGAACCCTATTCCTCCATGGCGAGCGCAGCCACCCGGCACACCAGACAGAGTCTGCGCCGATGCGCTGCACGGTGCTGACATCGCGTGCGCGGCAAGCTGCCTCGCTGAACTTGTCAGCGAGGTTCGCCTCTCCGGCGAGCCTGCATCCGACACAGGCACGAGCGGCCCCGAGAGGCTCCTCGCGGACATCCTTGACCAACTCCACGTCGCCAGCGAGCCTGCCGTGGACCTAGAGTCCATGGGCTCCACTGACCCGATGCTGGTCGACTCCGACACCGCGTCGCTCAATGCGTTCCCCACCAATGTGGTGGTCTACGACGAGCCGCTCCCCCGTGTGGAGAGCGGCGGAAGCACCGTCACGGAGGTCCTCGTCCTTGATCACGGTGAGCGTTCCAGCGAAGGAGCTCATGATCCACTCGACGCGGCTCTGCAAGACCTGACCGCGCCCATTCCGGGAGACGCTGACACCGAGACGCTGGAGGCGTGCCGCCTTCAGCTCGTCGAGGGCGCGAAGAAGCTGGCAAGCATGAGACGCTTGTCAGAAGCCTACCAGCGTGAGATGGATCACGCTGTGGGCGGCTCGCCGGCCCCAACTGGGCCTAGCCGCCTAGGCGCGGTCCGGCAGCATGGTGCAGCCATCGCCAACCTGTTCGGGGACAACCGCCCTATGTACGCCACGCCTGCGGAGAACATCCGCGCCGCCCAGGCGGCGGCGGATGAGCTAGAAAACTTTGAGGGTGAAGAGCGCCGCCTGATGACAGAGCGAGTTCAGCAGCTCCTCGACGCGGCTGCCGTGCAGAACAAAGCCGGCTGCCGCACGGAGGCGCCGCAACGACAAAACGACGACTTGCCTCCCCGCCAAGATCAAGGCGCGACGTCTCGGACACAAACTGGCGGTGTTCGCGGAAGGAAAGACAAGGATCCGGCTGTCAGCCACAGTCGGACTCGCATCACCATCGAGCGTGACCAAGATGGCCGCCCCAAAGTAGTAGAACGGCGGGACGACTACCTGACTCCTCCTCCTCCTTGCAAAGAAAGGCGAGTCTCCCCGCCACCCGTTGAGCATCCGACTCTCGGCGACCGCCTTGGCCGCCGAGAGGGAGTCGGAGAAAATGACGCCCGCCACCGGATCGACTGACTCCACCAATCCCTGGCACTGGAAGAATAAGACGAGTTGGGTCCTCCCTGTTTCGGACCTCGCATCCGAGATGAGCCCTTTCCCAAAGGGTTTACGCTCCCCCGAGATACGCCCAAGCCCAAGTACACCGGCTCCATGAAGCCGGAGGACTAGCTAGTTGACTACTCCATGGCCGTCAACATAGCAAACGGCAACAAGCGTGTTGCCATAAAGTACGTTACACTCATGCTCCAGGGCACGGCCGGGACATTGTTGAACAGACTGAAGCCCCGCAGCATCAACAGCTGGGTCGACTTCACCGAAGCCTTCGTCCGCAACTTCACGAGCACATACAAGCGACCTCCCAAGCCTCGCTAACTTTCCTTGTGCGTGCAAGGGCCCGACGAGTCAACTCGCGACTACCTCACGCGCTGGGCCGAGCTTCAAAACTCCTGCGAGGGTGTGCATGAGGTGCAGGCTATCGAGTACTTCACTGCCGGGTGCAGAGAAGGCACCCTCCTCCAGCACAAGCTCCTCTGCGACGAGCCGGAGACCCTCGACGAGCTGCTGATCATAGCAGACAAATACGCCACGGCCGACTCCTCCATGAAGGCGGAGATTCAAGTTAGCGCGACTGGCAAAGTCGCCCCTCAGGCTCCCAGAACTCCGGCTGGAGAAGCTAGTCGGCGACAACAGCAGAACGATCACAAGCGCAAAGCCCCACGGCCGGCTTCCAGCAGCCGGCAAGTTGCAACAGTCGAAGACCAACAGCCGAAGGAACAGCCTCCGGCCAAGCGACAGAAAGGCGGCAAGTCCAACTGGTTGCCAGCCTTCTCCTATGAGCAGACCCTAGATGGCCCCTACAAGTTCCACAGCGGCGCGAAGCCGTCGAACCACACCACCCGGAAATGCCACTGGCTCACCAGAATCGCCAAGCGAGACGGCCTCCTGCCTCCCCCGCCTGCTGGGCCGCCGCCTCCACCGCCGCCCCAGCAGCCGGCTGTCAGGCCAGTCGGCGCAGTTCAAGACGAGTACCCAGAAGAGCACAGAGCCTATGTGGTGTTCACCAGTGTGGCTGACGATCGATGCAGCAGGCGGCTGCAGCAGCAAGAGGTGAACGCAGTCGTGTCAAGCACTCCAGAGTTCATGCACTGGTCCGAGAAGCCTATCAGTTGGAGCAGAGCTGATCACCTAGAGGTGATGCCGAATCCGGGCTCCTACGCCCAGGTCTTAGGCGCCACACTCGCCACAGATAGGTGGGCCGCTCGTTTCATGCGAGTGCTGATAGACGGAGGCAGCAGTATCAACATCCTGTACAAGGATACCATGGAGAAGTTAGGAATCAAGCAAAGACAGCTTCAGAGCACCCGGACTGTGTTCCACGGCATTGTTCCTATCCTTTCCTGCTCACCAATCGGCAAGATCCTGATAGACGTCCTCTTTGGGGACAAAGATCATTTCCGCCGAGAGCCAGTTTGGTTTGAAGTGGTGGACCTCAAAAGCCCGTACCATGCGTTGTTTGGCCGACCTGCTTTGGCCAAGTTCATGGCGGTCCCCCACTACGCCTACCTCAAGATGAAGATGCCGAGTTCCAAGGGGATTCTAACCGTAGCCGGCGACTACAGAAAGTCATCCGCTTGCGCGGCCGAAAGCAGTCGGCTGGCCGAGTCCTTGGTGATCGCGGTTGAGAAGCGGCTTCTCGATTGGGTTGTGGCAATGGCCGGAAAGCAGCCCGAGATGTCGGACCCCAAGGAGTCGGAAGCTGAAGGTTCGTTCAAGACGGCCAAAGAAACGAAGAAGATATCCTTGGACCCAGAGCACCCAGAGAGGTATGCTGTCATAGGTGCAAACCTTGAAAGCAAATAGGAAGGCGAGCTCATCGATTTCCTCCGTGAGAATCGAGACATCTTCGCATGGTCCCCTAAAGACATGCCAGGTGTACCGACGGAATTCGCCGAGCACAAGTTACATGTCCGGTCTGATGTGAAGCCCGTCAGGCAGCCCTTATGCCACCTGTCAGAAGAGAAGAGAAGAGTTGTCGAAGAAGAGATAGCCCGGCTCCTGGCAGCCAGCTTCATTATGGAAGTATTTTTCCCAGAGTGGTTAGCAAACCCGGTCCTGGTGCTGAAGAAGAACAAGAAGTGGCGGATGTGTATCGACTACACAAGCCTCAATAAAGCCTGCCCCAAGGACCCATTCACTCTGCCGAGAATTGATCAGGTGATAGACTCCACAGCCGGATGCGAGCTGTTGAGCTTCCTAGATGCGTATTCTAGATATCACCAGATCAAGCTGAACCTGGCTGACAGATTGAAGACCGCCTTCATCATGCCGCTTGGGGCCTTCTGCTACCTGACCATGACGTTCGGCTTGAGGAATGCCGGCGCCACCTTTCAGTGTTGCATGCAGAAGTGTCTCCTCAAGCAACTCGGCAGAAACGCCCACGTCTACATGGACGATGTGGTGGTGAAGACGGAGAAGCGCGGAACATTGCTGGAAGACGTGAAGGAAACATTTGAGAACCTGCGCCGATTCCAAATCAAGCTTAACCGTGAGAAATGCGTCTTCAGAGTACCAGCCATCAAACTCCTTGGCTTCCTAGTCTCTGAACGCGGCATAGATTGCAACCCTGTAAAGATCAAGGCCATCGAGAGGATGGAGGTACCCAGACGACTGCTAGATGTGCAGAAGTTCACCGGCTGCTTGGCGTCCATCAGCCGTTTCATCAGTCGGCTGGGCGAGAAGGCTCTCCCTTTATACCAGCTCATGAAGAAGACGACCTTTTTCGAGTGGAACCCCAAGGCAGACGAAGCTTTTCTCCAGCTGAAGAAAATGCTGACTACTCCCCCGGTGCTGGTGGATCCGACTCCTAAAGAGCCCATGCTCCTATACATTGCCGCCACCAGCCAGGTAGTCAGCACAGTTATTGTAGTTGAGCGCAAGGAGGAAGGCAAGGTGCCACTTGTCCAGAGACCGGTATATTACCTGAGCGAGGTACTGTCGGCCTCCAAGCAAAACTACCCCCACTACCAGAAGATGTGCTACGGCGTGCACTTTGCCGCCAAGAAATTGAAGCCTTACTTCCAGGAGCATCCGATCACTGTGGTTTGCACAGCCCCACTAGTCGAGATCATCGGAAGCTGAGATGCTTCTGGCCGAGTGGCCAAATGGGCCGTCGATCTGGCTCCCTACACCATCTACTACCAGCCCCGCACCGCCATCAAGTCGCAAGCACTGGCCGACTTCCTCGTCGACTGGGCCGAGACCCAGTACTTTCCGCCAGCGCCCGACTCCACCCATTGGCGGATGCACTTCGACGGCTCCAAGATGCGCACTGGCTTGGGAGCCGGCATTGTCCTCACTTCCCCCAAGGGAGAGAAGCTCAGATATGCGCTGCAGATCCACTTCGCCGCCTCCAACAATGTCGCTGAGTACGAGGCGCTCATTCACGGGCTCCGGCTTGCCAAACAACTTGGCATTCGCCGGATCCTGTGTTATGGCGACTCCGACTTAGTGGTCCAGCAGTCATCTGGCGATTGGGACGCAAAGGATGCAAACATGGCGAGCTACCGCTTCCTTGTGCAGCAACTCAGCGGATATTTCGAGGGGTGCGAGTTCCTCCATGTGCCAAGGAACGACAACGACCAAGCAGACGCCCTGGCACGAATTGGCTCCACCCGCCAAGCAATACCATCTGGCATCGACCTTCGGTGCCTCCTCAAGCCGTCTATCAAGCCTTCACCGGAATCAGACTCCATTTTTGTATCGGCTCCTCCTGGAGAAGTCGGATCCGACTCAAGAGCCCCAGCAAACGGCACGAAAATTCTTATAGACAACTCCAAGCACGCCGTAGTCGAAGCCGGCCCGGGGACTTCAGAACCCGGCCCGGGGACTGCGGCAACCAGTCCGAAGACTCCAGAACTCGGCCCGGGGACTGCGCTAGTCGGCCCGGGGACTTCGTCAACCCAGCAAGCAGTCGCGGACTCCAACCCGCCGCCTCCCAGCCCAGCCGCCCTCGTCCAAGTCGCAGTACTGGCAGTTGAAGAAATAGCAGCACCCTCATGGGCCCAGCCCATCCTCAAGTTCCTAGTGAGCAAAGAGCTACCAATTGACAAAATCTTGGCTCGGCAAGTACAACGCCGAGCAGCAGCTTACACCATAGTCAACAGAGAGCTGGTCAGGCACAGCATCACTGGTGTCTACTAGCATTGCGTCGAGCCAGAGCAAGGCCAAGCAATTCTCAGAGACATCCATGAAGGCGAGTGCGGCCACCATGCGGCTTCAAGAGCACTCGTCGCCAAAGCCTTTCGACACGGTTTCTTCTGGCCAACTGCCCTAGAAGAAGCCAAAGAATTAGTCCAAAAGTGCAAAGGGTGCAATATGTTCCGCTCCAAGCCACATCAGCCGGCTTCTGCACTCAAGACTATCCCCATCGCCTGGCCCTTTGCGGTTTGGGGCCTGGACATGGTGGGACCATTCAAAACAGCACGAGGCGGCCTAACTCACTTACTTGTCGCAGTGGACAAGTTCACCAAGTGGATAGAAGTAAAGCCCATCAAGAAGTTGAATGGTCCGACTGTAGTGACTTTCATTGCCGACATCACGACCCGGTACAGCATACCGCACAGCATCATCATCGACAATGGCACAAATTTTGCCAAAGGTGCCTTGGCCCGTTTATGTGTGACTCAGGGCATCTGACTGGACTTAGCATCCGTTGCCCATCCACAGTCAAATGGCCAGGTAGAGCAAGCAAACGGCCTCATCCTGTCTGGCATCAAGCCTCGTCTGGTCGAACCACTGGAGCGTTCGGCCGGCTGTTGGCTTGATGAGTTGCCAGCCGTCCTCTGGAGTCTGCGCACGACTCCAAGCAAGTCAACCGGCTTCACACCTTTCTTCCTCGTCTACGGTGCTGAAGCCGTCATCCCAATAGACATAGAGTTCGACTCCCCACGAGTCACCATGTACACCGAGGAAGAAGCAGAAGAAGCACGTCAGGACGGTGTCGATCTGCTGGAAGAGGGCCGGCTATTGGCACTCAGCCGGTCTAGCATCTACCAGCAGAGCCTGCGCCGATACTACAACAGGAAGGTCAGGCCGAGATCTTTCCAAGAGGGCGACCTTTTGCTCCGGCTGATCCAGCGAACAGCCGGCCAGCACAAGCTGTCGGCGCCTTGGGAAGGCCCATTCATTATCAGCAAAGTGCTGGGAAACGACTCCTACTACCTGATCAACGCTCAGAAGCCCCGAGCACGCAAGAGGGACGACTCCGGCAAAGAGACAGAATGCCCGTGGAACGCAAATCATCTCCGAAGATTTTACAGTTGATGTAGTATGTATCACAATACCCTTTGTATTAAAGTACCAAGACTTCGGGCCCCCCGAGACGAGCTCGGGGACTGCCCTTTTTGATATCTGTATGATAAGAATTATGCCTTCGAGTATACTACTCTTTATTATGCCGCTTGGCACCGAGCTCGACTAGTCGGCCTGGGGACTCGCCGCCTTGCGCTATGAAATGCTTCCTGCAGTCGGACAAGTAGTGCGTGGCGCCTAAGCCGTCTCCTGTCAGAAGTCGCAGCTTGCAGAGCGACTGATTGGTGGACAGGAGTAAGGAAGAATGGGCGTCCGCACAAAAAATGGCTAAGGACTCAAAGCATAAACATAGCTTAAGCCGGCTTCCTGCCTCTCTTAGCAAGGCCGACTCTTTAGTAGTCGGCCTGCCGCTTTCTATCCAACTTGTTAAGAAGACTCTAAAAATGGCCAAGTACTTGCCTTCCCAAAGTAACGAAGCATTTGATCCAGTGGCAGCCACAGAACGGTTGTCCGACTGGCAAGGCGGCGACTAAGGGAAGGCGGCAAAGGAAAAGGCCAAAGGAGCAATGAGCAAGGAAAGATAGAACTCGGATAAATATTTACATAGCATAGGCCCTTGGCCGAATCTTCAAGCAGAAGTTCAAAATACACCCTGAGGGTGGAATTCTTCGAATTAACAAGTTCTTCAAAGACCACTAAAGAAGATAAAATGAAGGCAAGACGGCAGCCAAGGAAGCGGCAGACGGGTTCGGAGGGTCGGAAGAGACAGCGGTGTCAGGCGTCGGGGCGGTCGGCCGGACAGTCTCGGCTTGATTGTCTCCGGCGGCGGCTGGCTCGATCGGGCACAGCTCGTTGCTGGAGGCACGGTCGAGCTGAGGTTGGTCGCCCGCTCCACCTTCTGGCGCCTCCGTCTCGCCTCCATCCTCCGCCCCGCCTTCCTCCTCAGCGCTAGAACCGATCACCTCCGCCGAGTCCTCGTCGTAGTCCGGGTTCATCCCGAACCACTCCAGCGGCGCCTCCCCGCCATCTTCAGCCCAATCAGGGACGAAGACACTGGTATCTACGTAGTCGGCGATCGCTGCTGCACGCGCGACGAGGGCATCTTCCACAACCATCAGCTCCGCCTGGGACTCTGACTGAAACGCGGCCAGCCGGTCCAGGTCCAGTCCGGGATACCACGCCTTGATGAATTCCAAGGCCCGGCGCGCTCCGGCCCGGGCCGAGGAACCCTTCCAAGCCTCAAGACGACCAGCCGCGACCTCCAGCCAGTCGGCAGTCCGACTGGGAGTACGCAGAGCCGGCACGTCTGGCCACAGGGCAGCAACCGCCTGGGCGCCGGCACATTGAAGCCGGCGCATCATCCGGTGGGCCGACCGAAGACGGGCCTCGATTCTCAGAAGCTGCTCATCGAGGGTCCGGGGGGCGTTGGCGGTGATCTCCTCACAATTCGCCCTCCGCACCTCGCGATCAGCCTCGATGGCCTATGTGACCGCATGCGAGTGGCTAGGGAAGAAGTCTGCCAAGACGGGAAAGAAGCAAGTCAAAAAATCAGAAGTCAGCCCGACCCACAGTCGGAGGCTCAAAAGAAAGAAAGGAAGAAAAGAAATACAGCGTCGACGATGTCCTCAATCTCATGGAAGCTGGAGGTCAGTTGTGCCTCCTTGTCGGTCCAAGAGGAGCGCTCGCTTTCGAACTCGGACAGGAGAGCAGTCTCTCTCTTCTCGGCCTCGTCCTACGCCTTCTTGAGCAGCTCCCTCTGCTCAGCCAGCTGCCCAGCCAGCAGGTCGCGCTCCGCGGCAAGCTTGCTGCACTCCTCCCCCTTGACGCGCAAGGCAGTGTTGGCTTTGCCCAGCTGCTGCTGAAGAGTGGCGTCGGCCTCTGAAGAATGAAAAGGACAAGACGTCAAGTCGTCAACAAAGAAGGTCGCCGGGAAGATCCGGCCCGACTGCTCAGCAGTCGGCCCGAATCTCGGGGACTACAGCCCGCGGGTGCGCCAGCGCGCCCCCGTGAAAAAAAAGGAGGACTCACTCCGGCTCTCCGACAAGTCGGCAGTCCGTCTGCCAGCTCCTCGACATTGCGGTTGAAGGCAGTGGCGCGGAGGTTGTGATACTCCTGCGATAAGAATTTTAGACAAAGATAAGTATTGGAACTCGCCAGAAGGAGTTCCGGGCCGCCTGCTCAGCAGCCGGCCCAAAACTCAGGGACTACACCCAGTGGGTGCGCTGGAGCGCCCCCATAGAGAAGAACAATGAAAAACAAAGTCAAAATAAAGCATACCCGGACGGCTGTTCATGACACAAGACGCGCCTTGGTGCAGTTCTGGATGGCGTCGCCCTCGGCTCGCATTTTCGCCTGAACATCCAGAAGCGCCTGGTTCAATGGACCTGTGCCGCCTCCTCGCACCCACCCAACGGGCGCGGCACTCGTTGCCTCAGCGTATGGGATGGCTGAGCTGGCGGCACCGGTCTCCAACGGGCGTGGTGCCGAAGTCGCCTTCTCGAGGCGGCGCCGCGCCGGCGAGGCGACTTGAAGGAGCAGCCTTGCCTCAGACTCATCCGCAGTCGGCGGCACCGGTGGGCCCGCCGGCTGTTTACCTCGCGCGCTCCCAGACTGCGGCGGAGGCGGCAGTGGCGGCACGGCCATGTCCGACATTGAGGCCTCGCCACTATCCTTCTCCATGATGGGGTGCTCGCCGCCGGCTTCCCCAGTCTGCCCCATGAACTCTGGGGGCGGCTGCGCGGAGTTCAGTGGGATGACAAGCAACGCCTATTGGCGGTCCGCGGCCTCCTCAGCTCGCCGCCTTGCCGCGGCGGTGGCTTCGGCCTCATCCAGCTTCTTCTGGGCAGAAGCCGCCGCCTTCTCAGCCTCTGCCTTCTCCAGGCGGGAGGCTTTGTCCTCGTCGCGCTTCACCCGTGTGTTCCGCTCCGTCGCCTCCCGGAGGTCGGCTGTATGGTCAATCCGCCGAGTAGTGGCGGACGTCTCTGCCGACCCCATGACAGAGGCGGCGGCGACCCTCTCAAAAGTAAGGGGAGCCCTGAAGTGAGGAAGGCATGTAAAAGATTTGCACAAAATTCACTAGTAGAAGACAAGACAAGGCGGAGGCATTTATGAGGAAACCAGTGGCGGCTTCTTCACTTCCTTATGGAAGCGGTTGGCCTTCGCGATCGCCTCTTCCGGCTTGGTCGCAGCAGCCGCCCCCTTGAACTTCTTCGACCGGCCGCCAAGCAAGCTCGGCCCGGCCCGGCGCCTCTTCGCGCCGCCTTGATCATCCAAGCCGGCGGAGGAACTCGCGCCCGGCTGGCCAACCCTTGGTTGGCGGCGCGGGACGACTTCCCCCTCGGCGTCGTCATCAGGCCAGTCGGCAAAGGTGGACGACGGCCTGAAGCCTCCTCCGCCTCCTTCGGCGTCGGCCTCCATCGCCACCACCCCCAAGTCAGGGTCATCGACATCGCTCTCCGCCCGGTCGGAGACAAACTGACGGGCCGGGACCGTGGTGCCGGTTGAGGGCTGGATGAGGGGGTTCTGACTCGAGAAAAATCAAAAGGATCAGAAGTCGGATTCGGCTACAAAGAAGACAGAAGAAAAAGAGTGATGACTTACAGCAGGCGGGGGGTTGGCGCGTGAGTACAGCTCCTTGCCGAACTGCCAATCCGCCACGAGACCGCAGTTCGCGATGTAATTCACCGTGTCCGCCACCTCCGCGTGGGGCATGTCCTTGGAGCACATCCGACTCGGGTCTCGGTGGCCACTCATCTGACAGATCAGATGAGGTCGGCCTTGGAGCGGGAGGACTCGGCGCGCCACGAAGGCGGCCAGCAGGTCGGCCCCGGTCAGACCCTCCGACTGCGTCAGCACTCGGAGTCGCGCGACGGTGATGGCTCCAGCGGGAGTCAGCGTCTTGACTCGAGGGGACAAGCTGGGGAGCCTCCCAGCCGGAGCGCCGGCTTCGTAAGGCGGCAGATTGACCCAGTCGCCGTCTGGGGCGATGTTCTTCACGTAGAAATAAGACCGCTGCCACATCTTAACCCACGTAAGGAAGCAGATTTGATCAGCGGAATGGCGGGAAATGGGTTGTCGGCCATCAATCTCCGCATCGCGATGAAGGCACCACACTGGGCCGGCACGCAGGCGACGTGCGTGTTGAGCTTGGACTAGAAGAATTCCCCCCACAGCTCGATGGTGGGGAGAACATCGAGGAAGCCTTCGCACAAAGTGGCAAAGGCAACCACCAGCACCACTGTGTTCGGAGTGAGGTGGTGCGGCTGGAGCCCGTGGAACTCCAAGAAGGAGCGGAAGAAACCGCTTGCCGGTAGCCCCAGGCTGCGCATTAGGTGCAAGCGAAATACGACCCGCTCGCCCTCCTCTGGCTCCGGTGATATTTCCCTCTCCGGCGCGGCGCGGGCCTGCACTAGGTCCTCCCCGGGGAGGCGACACGTTTTGCGAAGAAACTTGATGTGGTCGGCATCCACCTCGGAACCGTCCCATACGCTGGAGCGCATGGCGGGAGGTGTGGCGGCGGAGGAAGAGCTCATCGTCGCGAGCGTGGCGTGGTCCGGCGCGGTGGCGGCGAGGGAAAGTGAGGGAAAGCAAGAGGAAGCGGGGGAGGTAGGGGAGATGGGCGCGCGTGCTTCACCGCCCCCTTCCTCCCGCCTACTTATAGGCTCGTGGGCTGAGAAGCCGATGGGGCGGGCGTGGGATTAACTGTGCCCAGGACCCCACGCCCCTCATGATTTACCACACGAAGTAACTACGCAGTTACAACGTGGGCATACCAACCGTTCGCACGGCCGCAACGGATTCGTTCGGATGTCGAGGCGCGGTAGTGGCGGGCCCCGCCTGAGGTCCTGTCCCATCGCGCACGTGGGTGGGCAGACTGACTCTGCCGCATGGCGCCACACAACGGATGCACAACAGGCAGCAGACGGGAGCTTATCAGGCACACTGCCTGGATTCCGCTGCGACCTCCAAAGCTCTTTAAGGGGGGCAAGATGGCCTTCTGCAAGTCCGACTCCCGCTAGTCGTCCTAGAGGAAGACGGCGGGCGAGGACGAGATTACACCCCCAAGAAGATGAAACTGTTGAGGCTCCTCGACGTGTCTCCCTCGGCGCCTCACCAGCTTCAGGGACTACTGTCGGAGTAATGGGCCACGGGTAGGCTAACCCGAACCCCTGAACCTTTCAAGACATCGGGGCGGACTGCGCCCCTCAAGATCCCACAATAAGGAGCCGCCTTCGGGAAGTCGGCGACAAGGCCACTGACTGCCCCCAGCGGCCAAATCCCAGGGATGACTTTCAGAGAAGCCGACTCTTAGCTGATGACTTCCAGAGAAGCCGGCTATGGGGAGTCGGCCCGCGACTCCAACGACCTCCTGCCTTCGCCACGATGGGCGGGGCGGGGTACGGGCCGTCTCCACCCCGCTTACGAAGGGCTGGCATGGCTACAGCATGCCGTATCACTGGAGATCTCCATCGTGGCGCGGCACTGTTGCCATGCCTGCCCTGACCTCAGCCCCAGTGGGCGGCGCACTGTGCGCACGATGGCCTACCTGTACGGCCCAGAGACGGCGGGACCCGCCTGCTGCCTGACTTTATGTTCAGTGCTTGAGCGACGTCCTCCCCTCCACGGGTATCCGGCTTGGAGGGATCGGGAATGCGGACATAACTAGTCCTTAAGATAGATGAAGGCTTGCCGCATTGTTCCTCCACCACTGCAACGTGGTGGGTGACCTGGGGAGAGTTAATCTCCCTCCAGGGTGGCGATGACCCGAGAAGTAATCGTCGGCGTGGCGGCCGAATAGGCGGTGATGCGACTCCCAGGGCAGCGATGCGATCCAAGAGCTCGTTTAAGGAAGAGAGCTCCATCGGATCTAGCTGCTCGGCGAGGTCCGAGTTGACGTGGAGATTGCTTTCGAGGACCCGAGAAGTCATCGTCGGCGTGGCGGCCGAATAGGCGGTCATCAGAAAACCGCCTAGCCAGAGAGTTTGGCCGATAGCCAAAGCTCCTTTAGCAACAGTACCGTCTTTAAAGACGGGATGAGGCATCCTTCCTGTGGCGATGGCACAGCGGAACTCTCAATGAAAGCACCAATGTCGGTGTCAAAACCGGCGGATCTCGGGTAGGGGGTCCCGAACTGTGCGTCTAGCCGGATGGTAACAGGAGACAAGGGACACGATGTTTTTACCCAGGTTCGGGCCCTCTCGATGGAGGTAAAACCCTACTCGTGCTTGATTAATATTGATGATATGGGTAGTACAAGAGTAGATCTACCACGAGATCAGAGAGGCTAAACCCTAGAAGCTAGCCTATGGTATGATTCATGTTCGTCCTACGGACTAAAACCCTCCGGGTTATATAGACACCGGAGAGGGCTAGGGTTACACAGAGTCGGTTACAATGGGAGGAGATCTACATATCCGTATCGCCAAGCTTGCTTTCCATGCCAAGGAGAGTCCCATCCGGACACGGGACGGAGTCTTCAATCTTGTATCTTCATAGTCCAGGAGTCTGGCCAAAGGTTATAGTCTGGCCATCCGGACACCCCCTAATCCGGGACTCCCTCAGGCATGTAGTTGTCCTCCTCCGGATACCCGTCCGTTGCCTGTTCATCTGGGCTATCATGCCCGTCTTCCTGTTTGGCCTGCTCGAAGGCGGGCTGTTCGGGGTTGTATTCATCGTTGGCACCGTCCGGATTATTATCGTCTCCGGTGCCGGTATTGCCTTGGCGGGGCTTGGAGCGGCGCTGGCGACGCCCATGCTTTGCTTTTTTCTTGGAGGGGTTAGCCTCCGTTGCCTCATCGCCATTGGTTTCTTTTGGAGTGTCCATGATATATATATATATATCATATGAATAAGTGGTTGTCCACCGCCCTGTGAGCGGTGGCTCCTATATGTCTCCTGCATCGTCGTCCATACCGTCGATGTCTTCGAAGTCGAAGTCGAGCACGTCAGTTAAATCATCGATCGTGGCGACAAAGTGGGTGGTGGGTTGGAAGTGAATTCCTTCATCGCCTGCTTCCCACTCAAGCCGGACATAGTTCGGCTCAGAGCCTCCTGACAAAGAGAGAGACTTTAATGAGTTCAGCATGTCGCCAAAAGGCGAGTGCTGAAAGATGTCCGCAGCGGTAAACTCCATTACTGGAGCTGTCGGAGTAATAGGCCACGGGTAGGCTAACCCGAGCCCCTGAACCTTTCAAGACATCGGGGCGGACTTCGCCCCTCAAGATCCCACGATAAGGAGCCGCCTTCGGGAAGTCAGCGACAAGGCCACTGACTGCCCCCCGCGGCCGAATCCCAGGGACGACTTTCAGATAAGTCGACTCTTAGCTGACGACTTCCAAAGAAGCCGGCTATGGGGAGTCGGCCCGCGACTCCAACCACCTCCTGCCTTCGCCATGATGGGCGGGGCGGCGTACGGTCACTGCATGGCAGTCTCCACCCCGCTTACGAAGGGCTGGCATGGCTACAGTATGCTGTATCGCTGGAGATCTCCATCGTGGCGCGGCACTGTTGCCATGCATGCCCTGACCTCAGCCCCAGTGGGCGGCGCACTGTGCCCACGACGGCCTACCTGTACGGCCCAGAGATGGCGGGACCCGCCCGTCAGTGGGGGTACAGAAGACGGCGAGAGCGCCCCAAGACGGACCCGTTGGGGGTCGGCCGGCCCTTCCCACGGGCCCCGCATGCCATTAACCAGACAAGACGGGGAATGGTGACAGTGATCGTCCGCTAGGCGGCGGCACTGTTGCCACGACCCCATGCCCAAGCCAGCGTCATTAGAGGCACAGCTACAGTACTAGGCCTGTCGGCGGGGCCCACCAGTCGGCGGGCCCCAGCAGTCGGCAGAGAAGACGGCGTCCTGAGAGACAGACGGCTGGGACCCACGCCCAGCCAGATTACCATTGTATCCCTGGGGGCGGGCCTATATACGCCCCCCGGGGCACCCATGCAAGGGGGATATAGCTTCTTGAGCATTAGACCCGATCATATAGGAAGGAGGGAGCTAGCCTTGCTTTCTCCTACCTCCAGGAAATACCTCTAGGAGCAACCTTGTATTCACTTTGCCATAGGGATCATGCGGAGACCCCGCAGAGCAGCAGTAGGGGTGTTATCTCCTCGGAGAGCCCTGAAGCTGGGTAAGATCCGCCGGCGTCCATGTCTTCGCCTCATCCCATTTCCAGGCACCGGCGATGTTCTACTCGCTCCCACCATGATAAGCCATCCCTTGGCATATGTCGCACCCAACCCCCGCCAGGAGCCCAACCTGGCTCGGCTGGCTCGAAAGTGTGCGGACCAGGACCAATAGCCGGATATGAGTCCGGGGGGCCATGGTTACAGGCCTCCACAGAGGTGAGACCTGTGTTCGGCTCCGCCGCTGATGAGTGTGCGGCCTGCAGGGCGGGGTCCAGCGCTCCTTCCATAGGCAACGCAACCTACCCTGGATGTAGATCCGGGGCTTCTTCAGGGATGATGTCCCGAGCATTGTCCGATGGCAGGTCCAGGCCGTGCTTGTCGTGACTGTCCGGCATTTCTGGCGCAGGCTCGAATCCGTTGAAGATCAAGTTTCCGTGGATATCTGCTATGTAGTTCAAGTTTCCGAACCTGATCTGGTGGCCAGGGGCGAAGCTATCGATCTGCTCCAACTGGCCAGGCGAATTGGCCCGCAGTGTGAAGCCGCCGAGCACAAAGATCTGTCCGGGGAGAAAAGTCTCACCCTGGACTGTGTTGTTGACGATTGAAGACGCCATCAAGCCTCGAAGCGACGACACAGAGGAACTCTCAACGAAAGCACCAATGTCGGTGTCAAAACCTGCGGATCTCGGGTAGGGGGTCCCAATCTGTGCGTCTTAGGCTGATGGTAACAGGAAGCAAGGGACACAATGTTTACCCAGGTTCGGGCCCTCTCGATGGAGGTAAAACCCTACTTCCTGCTTGATTAATATTGAAGATATGAGTAGTACAAGAGTAGATCTACCACGAGATCATAGAGGCTAAACCCTAAGAGCTATCCTATGATGGTATGATTGTAATTGTGATTGGCCTTCTAAGGACCATCCTCTCCAGTCTATATAGACACAGAGAGCTAGGGTTTACATGGAGTCGGTTACAAGGAAGGAAACATAATATCCGGATCACTAAGCTTGTCTTCCACGCAAAGGAGAGTCCCATCCGAACACGAGCCGAAGTCTTGAGTCTTGGGTATTGACTCTTCTATAGTCCGGACGAAGTATATAGTTCGGCTGTTCGGATACCCCCTTATCCAGGACTCCCTCTGCTGGAGCCTAGGTAACTGAGTTGCCTTCCGTCTTATGGGGGCTGAGGACAACACCGAATCAATCGACTGGCCAGACTCCTTTCTTCCTGGTGTACGGTGCAGAAGTTGTACTCCCGAGTGATTTGCTGCACAATGCCCCCCGAGTGGAACTATTTACAGAAGCTGAAGCAGAGCAAGCACGAGAAGACGATGTTGATCTACTAGAAGAAGAGTGTGAGATGGCTCTGATCTGCTCGACCATCTACCAGCAAGATCTGTGTCGACTCCATGCCCAAAACGTCACAGGACGTGCATTCCAAGAAGGAGACCTAGTTCTCCGAGTGGATCAGAAACGACCTCACAATCTTGCTCCGACCTGGGAAGGCCCTTTCATCATCACCAAGGTGCTTCATAATGGAGCCTATAACATCTACAACATAGCCAAGAAGATAGACGAGCCACGGATGTGGAACGTAGAGCTGCTCTGTCACTTCTACACATAGATCACTTGACTTGACGAGTTGTAATAAAATTGTTTCAGTTTTCTTTCCAAAGACAAGATTTTTTCAGTATCATAATGATCAGTTTTCCACAAACATCTGTGTCCAAAATACCCCTAGTGGGTGGCTTAGCTGCGAATCCGATTCGCCTAAGTTAAAAACACTCCGAGTGGAGAGCAATCCTCCCACTCGGGGGCTTAGCTACGAATCTGATTCGCCTAAGTTAAAAACACTCCGAGTGGAGAGCAGTCCTCCCACTCGGGGGCTTAGCTGCGACCCCATAATCGCCTAAGTTAAAAACATTCCGAGTGGAGAGCAATCCTCCCACTCGGGGGCTTAGCTGCAACCCCGTAATCTCCTAAGTTAAAAACATCTCCGAATGGAGAGCAATCCTCCCACTCAGGGGCTTAGCTGCGACCCAGTAATTTCCTAAGTTAAAAACATTCCGAGTAGAGAGAAATCCTCCCACTCGGGGGCTTAGCTGCGACCCCGTAATCGCCTAAGTTAAAAACATTTCCGAGTGGAGAGCATCCTCCCACTCGGGGGCTTAGCCGCGACCCCGTAATCGCCTAAGTTAAAAACATTTCCGAGTGGAGAGCGATCCTCCCACTCGGGGGCTTAGCTGCGATCCTGTAATTGCCTAAGTTAAAAACACACCGAGTGGAGAGCAATCCTCCCACTCGGGGGCTTAGCTGCGACCCTGTAATCGCCTAAGTTAAAAACATTTCCTAGTGGAGAGCAATCCTCCCACTCGAGGACTTAGCTGCGACCCCGTAATCGCCTAAGTTGAAAGCATTCCTCTGAGCTACGCCACAAGTACAACGTGTGTTAAATCCCTATCCGCAGGGACGATGAGGTGGCGATTGAACCACCTCCCAGCTACGCCACAAGTACAACATGCGTTCCACCCCTATCCACAAGGATGACGAGGTGTTGATTGAATACCTCTGAGCTACGCCACAAATACAACACACATTCTGTCCCTATCTGCAGGGATGACGAGGTGTTGATTGAACACCTCTGAGCTGCACCACAAGTACAATGTGTGCTCCGTCCCCATCCGCAAAAACGGCAAAGCACGTAATCAAAGAACACTCGGAAGCAACAAGAGTGAGAGCCAAGATATCCAAGGAAAGCAAAGTTCGGATAAATCCCTCAAAAGTTCAGAACTACGACGAACAGAAGTGCTCGGACATCAAGCCCGATAGAGTTTAATGGTTACATACCCACTCGGCATCCCGAGGCAAATAAAGGGTGGGGCATAATGTTTGTTCACTCGGCAGGGGGAGGACTCGCTGGCTCGATGAAGCTGTCGAGGTCGATGCTGTCTACAATGCGCGTGGCGGCGTCAAGGAAGGTGTCCATGAATGACTAGAAGTCGAGCTTCTTTGTGTTGGCTACCTTGAGGGCCGCCAGCTTGTCTTCTCTGACGTCCTTGCAATGCACTCGGACCAGCGACAAAGCGACATCAACACCACACCGAGCAGATCACTTCTTCCATTCCTGCACTCGACCAGGGATCTGATTCAGATGAGCCATCAGAGACTCAAGGTCCTGTGAAAGTTCCCCCTGAGGCCAGAGTTCTTAGTCAACCCGCGTCATCGCGGCCTTCAACCGAGTGAGGTAGTCTAAATCACTGTCCAAAGGAGACTCCAAGCCGCAACACGTTCATCGCAACATCGTCTTTGACGGGGCATTTTATGGGATCGATACCTGTCTCAAGCCACCTAGTTTCCGCTTCGAAGTCCTGATAGAGCTCTGCACAGTCGGAAAAACAATGAGTCAACTGTTCAACAAGGCATGTCAGTCGACATCTGAAACCAGTCGAACCAGAGGAAATACCTTCAAGTTTCAAGACCAACTTCGTAGCAAGCTGCCCTGGATATGAATCCTACGCGCCCTGTTTGGCCTTGAGGTTCCCTACTTCACCAGTCAAGTTCTCTTTGTCCTTCTTCAGTCGCGTTATTTCTTCTTCCAGTTTGTCGACCAAAGCCAGCTTCTTGTCCGCAAGCACTGTTTTCTCAAGAGCCTTCTTCTCAACCGCAGCAAGATCCAGGTCCTTCTTCTCCAGAGCCTGCTTCATTTTGTCTAAAGAAATAACATTCTTCAGACGAGCCTGAAGTTGACGGTTTTCACTACGCACATCTGTTCGAGTGGAATCGCTTGGTTCAAAGAGACTGAAAATAAGAAAGGGAGAATCATAATGTAAAACATTCCAAGTGCTTACCTCCCATGATAATTGTTTCCTCCTGGGCCTTCCTGAGGTTCTTCTTGGCCAACTCCAAGTCAAGATTGATGTTGATCTGCTTCTTGTCCAGCTCAGAAAGTTGGGCCCCAAGGTCACAAGAATTCTGCAGTCAGCAAAAGAGATATGTCAGTCGGCCGCAACAGAAGTTAATCTCAAACTATCGCTGAATCAAACATTCAACGGTAATCTCGGGGACTACACCCAGTGGGTGCACTTGGCGTGCCCCCACTGGTCCGGTTGTTACACTCGGCATGGTCTGCCCAGCACAGGTAAAAAAATGTGATTCTAAGACCCCCAGTCAACTACCAGCAGTCGACCGTGGTCTCGGGGACTACACCCAGTGGGTGCACTATGTGTGTCCCCACTGGTTCAGAAAAACATTCGACCCAACCAAGTCGACTCAAGCAGAGAAGCTATTCCCGATTGTCTACAAGGAAAACGCACCAAGTGGGTGATTGGATGCGGAACGAAGACTCATAGATGCACATAAAAGGTTCCAAGAGCAATCATTCAAAGACACCATAGGGCAACAAAGCTACGGTCACAACTATCACTACTCAAAAGATCGGTCGGAGATCAACTAACCTTGACATTCGGCTGCAGAGCGGTTGTGGCCTTGAAAGCAACCTGACTGGCCTCATGCACCACCTTCATCTATTCCATCACAAGATTCACTTAGAGAAGAGCTTCCCGGGCAGTGCTCGGCGGATGGTCTGGGGTCTGGTAGGTGGTGAAGAGGGATGCCAGCAATGTAGTCGAAGTAGCTATAGGATCAGATGTGTCGACTTGTACCGGAGCAGCAGGAGCCTGAGCAGTCGACCCTGACAGGTGGTCAGTCGACAGCGGATTGGCGAATCAAACGCTGGCTTGAGCCGGATCTTCGGATCGCTCGAACGCCGGCTCAGGCACTTGTCCTTCAGCCGCCCTCCCGCTCGAGGTCATGCCCTTCCTTCTCCTCTCCTTCAGAGGCAGTTCTTCATCTTCATCATCTGGAAGGGTAATGACATCTCGCGGGGCAGCAACACAGACAATCTCGAGAATTCAGTCGACCAGTGAATCAGTCGGCAGATCAAATTCAAATTGGGAAAGGCTTGCCGACTCTGGAAGTAACCGTGTCATCAGCCTTTTCTTCCTGCGGGGCCTTGTCAACATCCATGTCAGTCGCAGAAGTCATGGGGCTGAAAAAAGTTCACGATCCACTCAGTAACAACAGAAGTATCAATCGGAAGAAAGGAACATGCAAAGATGAAACACTCACCCAGAGGCGACTGGAACGTCCATCTCGATCTTTTGCAGGGTTTTCGGAGTCTTCGAGGGCACAACCTTGGGCTGCTTGGCAACCTTCTCAGTCGGCTCCGGAGTCGATGTCCGAGTGCGCTTCTGCGCGTGGGTACTGGGAGCCGCGGCCTTGCCATGCTCGCCCGCTGGATCGTGATGATGTTTGGTTAGACGCTCCAAGCGTGGCGGCGAGTCGACCCCCTCGTCATCGTCGTCCTCGTCACTCTCCTCTTTGCCATCGTCATCCAAGGACTGCCAGTCGCCGCTCTCGTCCGTGCTATCCTCCCCCTCCTGGTCCTGCTCCAGAATTTGCTTGCCGTTGGGCATGGAATACATCATAGTATAAACCTACAAGACAAAGAGTCGAGTGAAGGTCAGTCGGATTCAGAGACAGATGCAAGATACCCAAGAAAATAGTCGGTGGCAAAAGTTCGAACCTTGTCTGGTGGATTGTTGTCGCTGAATGGGACGACCCTCCTGGCCCCCTTGGGGTTGTCCTTGTTGCCCATGATGCTCTTCAACCACATGGCCACCGTTTTGGTCGGGACTTCCTCCGGATGAACCCGAGCAGTGTCATTGGCACCGGAGTACATCCACATCGAGTGATCCCGAGCCTGAACCGGCTGGATGCGTCGACTGAGAAATACCTCTAGTAGGTCCATTCCAGTCACGCCCTGATTAATCAGCTGGACCACCCTCTCGACCAGCATATCCGTCTCCACCCTCTCCGCAGCAGTCACTTTCAGAGAGGAAGGAGTCTGAACACGATCGAAGGAAAAAGGGGGAAGTCCAGTCGACTGGCCTGGAGTGGGGACATCCTGGCAGTAGAACCAGGTCGACTGCCAGCCCCTGACCGACTCAAGAAGGGTCATGGAAGGGAAAGAACTCCTTTTCCTCTTCTGGATACCCAAACCCCCACACATCTGGATAACGTGTGTTTTCTCGTCACTCAAGTTAGCCTTCTTGACCGACTGAGAACGGATAGTGAAGATGTGCTTGAAGAGGCCCTAGTGCAGTCGACAACCAAGGAAATTCTCGCACATGGACACGAAAGCCGCGAGGTAGGTGATGGTGTTGGGGGAGAAATGATGAAGTTGGGCTCCGAAGAATTTCAGAAAACCCCGGAAAAAAGGGTGCGGGGGAAGCGAAAAACCACGGTCGATGTGGGTGGCGAGCAGAACACACTCACCCGGTCGCGGCTGCGGCTCCGCCCCGCCCCC
>NC_041391.1:102380495-102404474 GCF_002162155.2 Triticum dicoccoides | reverse complement strand
GACACCATTGGCGATCAGCCTGGCCTCGGCTAGCTCATCCAGGTCTTCCTGCCAGAGCGAGGATTGGATCCAGTCGCCCTGGATCCAACCCGGCGGCAGCGCCGACCGCGATGACGACCCCCGTTGGGTCTTCTTGCCCTTCGCCGCTCCCGTCACCTTCTTCGCGCATTCCAGCACCGTCGTCTTGTCCTTCACCATCGTGGAGGAGTGGCGGCACCGAGGGATGTGGTGGAGAAGCGGAGGAGAATAGATGCGCACAATGCAAGCACCTCGGCCCCGTCGCCTTTTAAAGGCCCACTTCTGAGTGGCTGACGCGCGGACCCAGGCGATCCTGTCAAATCTTGCAGCAGTCGCGCGCTGGGTACATGGCGAAAAAGGTGGCACAAAGATCGAGGCGCTCCTGCCTATCCACCCCGCTTACCACGGCACGCTCCACCCCGCGCGCTTCCCCGAAATTTCAAATCCCGCCAAATTCAGGATACGTCGTAACCAATCGCGCCAAGGATCTTGCAACAAAGGGCAACAATCGACAGACGATGTTACAAATTCACTCGGCAATTTCTGAATCAATCGAGGCGAATGAAATGAAGTCAAAGTTCCAACATGAGCCTCCCATTCAACGCAAGTATTTGTGAAGCACAAGGGTCGAAACAATATCCATGTCAACCTTCTTTCCACTCGGACCTCAATCCATTCGGGGGCTAGTGATGAGGATATAAACCTAGGGTAGGGTCATAAGCCTGACCAACATACCCTACCCAAGGTCACTACCCTAGAAGCAAAGAAGCTCAAGAGAAAACAGGGAGTACCCATCAAAGACGTCGAGTGCAATCCACTCGACCAATCATATCACTCGGGTATCCCACCTTTCCGAAGACCACTCGACCATACAAGAAACCACTCGACCTATGAAGACTAGGAGCCACACGGAACTGCAACGGTCAAGCATTCACTCTGTAGTATTGATAGGCATTAATGAAACTTATGGCTAGCATTATCAGTAACATCCCTCCTTTATGTACATTGAACCCTCTGTAATGAGGGATGGCTGGGGACTTGGCGCACTCTATATAAGCCACCCCCCTCCTCTGGCACAAGGGTTCGCACCCCCTGTAACACACACATATACTGAAATCCAGTAATTCGCCTCCGGGCACCGAGACGTTGGGCTTTTACCTCCTCCGATAGGGGCCTGAACTCGTAAACACTTGTGTACAACCTCACCGTAGCTAGGACCTTGCCTCCTCCTACGTACCCCCTACGCTTACTGTCAGCCTTAGTACCACGACAACAGCCTCCTGAGGCGAGGTGTTCTTGTGTGTTGTGTGTGGTTCTGCTCATGGTTCGATTCCGTCCCCCTCTATGGTGGTGCCTAATCCTATTTATAGAGGCCCTAGTCCTCTTCCCAAATATTGAGCGGGAAGGGATCCAACGACGACCAATTTGAAGGAGGACAGCTAGTACAAGCTATCCTGACTAAAGGTGGTCTTCGCCTGCCAAAGTCTCTGGTGATGACGCCATCTTGGGCTCCACAATGACCTTCGTCTTGCCGTCCTGCTAGTCCTGGTCTTGTTGCACCGATATGGAAACCTTTGCCTGATGCCTTGGTAGTCCGCGCCTGCGCTTTCCCCCTTAGCACCAAAGGGGAAACTAGTACACTGTGCGTGCTAGCGCCCGCCTGGCCTTAGTCGTCATGGCTTGCATCATGGGAACCTCGCGAGGTACCCCTTGCCTTGATCTCTCCGTCTCCATCGTGAGCTTGCCTGATGAGGCCACTCCTAAGGAGGCCTTGCATCGTCCGCCCCGCGAGGATTGGCCTCTCGCGAGGGTCTTCAGTGTTTGGCTGATGAAGACGGGCCGCACTAGGCCGCTAGTGGAGCCACGTCGCGGGCTGCAGGCAGGCAAGTCTGGGGACCCCCATTCCCAGAACGCCGACAGTAGCCCCCGGGCCCAAGGTGCGCTCGGACTTGGCTTAGCGGCGAAGCCAAAGGGCAAGTGTGGAGCACCACGGGCCCCCAAGCCTGCGGCCTTGGTTGACGTGTGGCGACTGATTAGACGTGGGCGTCCCCGCTTTCCCATGTCGCCTCAGAATCTGCACGACTTGACGACTCCCTGCTGCATGCAAAAAGGGTTATCATTACCTGCAATCATGGAGGTCGTCGGTCGGCCTCCTTCAGTCTATAAATGAGGAGGGGTGCAAGCCCCCGTCACCCATATCTTCCCACTCCGCTCGCTTCTTCTTCCCTGATCTGTTGTTTGTAGTGCCCTCGATGGTGCCTGGGAGAAAGTTTTCGGCCGCAGAGAAGGGAAAGGCTCGCCAAGAGGGGCCTGGATCTCCTCCACCCAAGTGCGGACATGGTCGCCCTCGCAAGCACTCCGCGACTCCCTCCGTAGTTCCCCGTGGTCCTGGTGGTGGTCCTTCTCGTGGTGGGGGAAGGTGTGTCGTGGCTGCGCGGCCTCCTCGGCCGCGCTTCCACTCAGCAGAGGTGCTGCCGGAGTTTTTTTGTGTGGTCGGAAGATTCGGAAGGCAACTGGCTTTAGCTTCCGCGCTTCTTCGTCAGCAAGCTGCCGGCCGCTGGCTCGGGCGGGCTCTGGTTGCAGGCGCGACAACTACTATAGCAGGGACTATTGGGTCGCGGTGGAGGTCTCTGTCGCTGGCAACACATCCTTGGCTCGAGCCTGGCAGACTTTCGCCCGCTTGCGCAGCCTGGGCAGGCCATGCACGCTGCACTTCAAGTATGATGGTGACACGACCCTTTACATGAGGGTGTTTGGAAACGATGGCCACCGCATCAGCTGCTGCCCTAAAGACAATGACGGTGACCAGGTGCTCGGGATTGGTGACGGTCGTGAGGAGGGTGAAGGTGGACCTGCTCCAGGAGGCGACTTCGGCTCGCAAAGCTACTACGGCTCGTCCACCGGCGACAGCTCCTAGCGGCGGCCGCGATCACCCGCCACGCCGTCGCGCCCACCTCGAGGGTGGTAGTGGGTCGTCTCGCCGCCGTGCTCCGGTGAAGCGCGAGGCAGAGTCCGACTGAGCTCAGGGGGAAGCCATCGGGTACCCCTCACAAGCTGTGACAGGGCGTGTGCTGCTTTTGTTTTGTTTTCTTTCCTTCCTGCACTTAAGAGAGACAAGTATGGGGCCCCGTGGGGACGAGAAACAAACTATGATTTCCTAGTTGAGCTGCTGCATCTATTGTTCCTGTGTTGTGTCATGGCGTCATTGTTGTATGTTGGCGTGTAGGAACAACTTAGCTTAGTACGCTTGAAGTAGGCCTTGCCTCGCGAGGTGCCCGCTTCAGGTTTTTTCGGGCGTCTTAAGAGCTGCAAAGGAAACTCGTAGAGAGCCTGTTATTTTTAGGACCCCGGTTGTTAGGGCCGCCAGCAGCAGCCCGACGCTTCATGTCACGGTACCCGAGGGGTACGGACTGGGATGGATGTTCCCGTTGTGAGTTCGAACAAGAGAGCCTTGCAAAAGTCAAGAGAGAAAAAACTCATGAGGGCACCCGCGCAGCCCCCTCGCGAGGCTTATGAGAGAGATCAAGTTAGACAAAGAGCTGAAGACAGAAACGGGGGCAAGGGGCAAAGGGACACCAGAAGCAACTTCAATTGAGATTCAAACACAGAGGGGCAAACCAACTACGGAAAGCAAATGAAAAAGGCGCGTTCGGCACGGAGCTAAGTGCTGCCACTAGGCATGGCGGGATCCCCAAAGGCCCAAGGGCGGCCTCCTGAGACTCCGGGGCGTGTACAGACCCACTCATTATTACGTGATTTTGTCACGGGCGGCGAGCTTCACAGGCACTGGGCCTTCTTCACAGGCACCGGGCTTTGCTTCATGGGTAGAACTTCCTGAGGTGCTGGATCTTCTAGGCATTTGGGATGGGCACCCCATCTTGAGTCTCCAGGCGCGCGGCACCAGGCCTGGAGACAAGGATGACCATGAACGGGCCCTCCCACATGGGTGAAAGCTTATGCAGCCCTTCCCTGGAGAGCACCCGCCTCAGCACGAGGTCACCTACCTCGAGCGTCCTAGGGCGGATGATGTGACAGTGGTACCCCCGCAGCGCCTGTTGGTATCTTGCCACCCGTAGCGCGGCTTCGCGGTGGTGTTCCTCCCCCAGCACGAAGTCCATCCTCTGCATGGCGTCCTGCTGCGTCTCATCAAATGGCAAGACCCACGCGGAGCAACGCCTGACCTCGTGAGGGAGAACCACTTTCGCTCCATAGACGAGGAAGAACGGGGTCTCTCCTGTAGGCTTGGTGGCGGTAGTGCGGATGGACCACAACACGGACTTGAGTTCATCGTGCCAGCCCCTGCCGCTGGCCTCCAGCTTCTTCTTGAGAGTCCTGGTTTTGAGGCCTCTCAGGACCTTTGCATTGGCCCGTTCGGCCTGGCCGTTGCTCCGGGGGTGTGCCACCAAAGCGTAGCAGATCTGCGTTCCAAGGTTAGCACAATACATTTTGAAGAGATTGCTGGTGAACTGCGAACCATTGTCAGTGATGGTGCGGTTAGGGACTTCGAAACGGCTCACGAGGCCCTTGATGAACTTGACCGCGGAACGGGCTGGGATGGTGCGGACGGCTTCCACCTCTGCCCACTTGGTGAACTTGTCGATGGCGATGTAGAGGTAGCGGTAGCCCCCAGACGCTCGAGGGAACGGGCCCAGGATATCCAGCCCCCACACCGCGAACAGACACGAGAGCGGGATGGTCTGCAGGCCCTATGCTGGCTGGTGGATCTGCTTGGCATGGAATTGGCAGGCTTCACAGGACTTCACCAGCTCGACCGCATCGTTGAGTGCCATAGGCCAGTAGAACCAACTGCGAAATGCATTGCCAATGAGGGTCCGTGACGACGAGTGGTGTCCGCAATCCCCACCGTGTATGTCAGCCGGCAGCTCTTTCCCCTGTTCCTTGGAGATGCAACACAGAGAAACATCATTCGGCTGCTTCCGGTATAACTCACCATCTTGGATGCAGTAGGCGGTGGCCTGTCGTGCTACACGCCCCGCTTCCTCTTCCTTATCTGGCAGCGTCCCTTGCATCAGGTATTCCTTGAATTCCTTGGTCCAGCATCCCTCCTGAGGCTCCAGTGCCAAGAGTAAGTGCGCTCCTGAGGTCAGGCCGCAAGCCGGGGCTCCTGTGGCATGTGGCTGAGCGAGCTCTTCCCGAGACTGCGCCGTCCTTGAAAGTGGTGGCGCCGCCGACGGCTTGAAGAGTCGTTCCTCAAAAACACCGGTCTCCTGAGGAAGCCGCCTGGACGCCCTCTTGGCGATGTCATCAGCCTCTTGGTTGGTGCCGCAAGGCACGTGCTGCAGCTCCAGCCCCCAGAACTGCTTCTCCATCTAGCTCACTTATGCGAGATACTCTTCCATATGCTCATCCTTCGGCTCGTATACCTTGTTGGAGAAGTTGACGAGAAGCTGTGAATCCCCCTTGATGACGAGGCGCTTCACTCCCAATGTCGCTGCGGCCCTCAGGCCTGCTATGAGGCCCTCGTATTCTGCTATGTTGTTAGAGACCTTCTCGTGCTGCTGGAACCAGATATGTATGGCATAGTAGAGCTTGTGCTGAGTGGGCGATATCAGCACTGCGCCAGCCCCCGTGCCTTGTCACGAGAAGGCACCATCGAAATACATGACCTAGCCGTCCGGTGCCTCACTTCTTGGGGAGAGAGACTGATCCTCGCCTGCCTTAAGCTCCGACGCGTCTGCCCACTCCGCTATGAAATCAGCAAGTGCGGCTCCCTTGATAACCCTGGTTGTGCTGAACTCCAACTGAAATGTTGCAGCTCGATGTTCCATTCAGCGACTCTCCCAGCGAAGTTGGGGCTCCTGAGTACCCTTTCCAATGGGTAGGCCGAGACGACTTTGATGGGGTGACCTTGGAAGTAGTGTCGTAGCTTACACGAGGCCACCAAGAGCACGAGTAAGAGCTTTTGAGGCATGGGGTACCGTGACCTTGCATCCCGTAGCACCGTGCTAACGAAGTACACCGGGTGCTCGACGAGGGTGGGCGTGCTGACGTGGCTTGTGTCTTCCAGAGGTTGAGGAGCTTCCTGAGACAATGGAGCCCCCAGCGCCTGGTTGCTTGGGGTAGCTTCTTTAGCCCTGGGGGTGTCTTCCTGTTGGGCTTGGTCCCCTGCTGCCGTTGTCGTGGTCCTCACGAGGCCCTCCTGGCTTTGTCTCGCTCCAGCTAGGGCTGTAGCTGGGCCGGACACGGCCTTGGCTTGGCGCTCCCCCCGAACCGCCACCAAGGCTGCGCTGGCAGAGTAGGGAGTGGCAGCAAAGGTAGATCACGAGAGGTTCGAGAGGGCGTGGTGCCACCATCACCGGAGGGCTGGTTAGGTACCTCCTGAGGTCTTGAAACGCTTGGTCGGCCTCTTATGTCCACTCAAATGGGCCCTTTTTCTTCATGAACTTGAAGAACGATAGGGCGCGCTCCCCCAGCTTGGAGATGAAGCACCCTAACGCAGTCACGCGGCTGGTGAGTTTCTGCATTTCTCTGAGGATCCGTGGTGGACTCATGTCTTTGATCGCCTTGATCTTCTCCGGGTTGGCCTCGATCCCCCTATGGGACATGAGGAAACCCAGCAGCTTGCCCAAAGGGACACCGAACACGCATTTCTCCGGATTGAGTCGCAGGTCTACTTGGCGAAGGCTCGCCAAGGTCTCCTCCAAGTCCTGGATTAAGGTCCTTGCTTCCCGAGACTTTACCACAATGTCCTCGACGTAAGCCTTGGTGTTCTTCCCGAGCTGTCGGCCCAAGGCAATGTGCATCATCCGTTGGAAGGTCGCGCCTGCGTTGTGCAACCCGAACGGCATGCAAGTGTAGGAGTATAGGAAGCATGACTTCTCTACGTCTTCCATAGCCATTTTGATCTGGTGATGACCCGAAAATGCATCCAGGAAACAAAGCAGGTCACACTCGGCGGTGGAGTCTATGATCTGGTCGATGTGGGGAAGTGGGAATGGATCTTGTGGGCAGGCCTTGTTGAGGTTGGTGAAGTCGATGCACATGCGCTCCTTCCCTCCTTTTTTCGGCACGACAACAGGGTTCACTAGCCACTCGGGGTAGCGAACCTCGTGAATAACTCCTATCGCCTCTAGCTTGCGGGTTTCTTGGATGATGAAGGCCTACTTCTCCATGGACTGCCGCCTCGCCTTTTTCTTCACAGGGCGCACATTGGGGAACACATTCAGGTGATGCTCAATCACCTCCCTTGGAACGCCCACTAGCTGATTGGGCTCCCATGCGAACACCTCCTTGTTTGCGCAAAAGAATTTCACTAGCGCCTCCTCTTGGTCGGGGTCGAGGTCGGCACCTATGGTGAAGGTGGCTCCCAAGGACCCGTTTTCCACAACCAGGACCTGTTTGGTCTCCGCCTTATCCTGAGTGAACAACTACTTCTTTTTGGTCGGTGCAGCTTCCTTGGCCTTGGATGCGTCCGTGTCAGCGGGCTGCACCGTCGCGACGGCCTTGAGGACCAGCTTGAGCGCTACCAGAGCCTCCTTGGCATCCCCAGCTACGGTGAGGACGCCACCGCTCCCGGGCATCTTCATGAGGTTGTATGTCGGATGGGCTGCCGCCATGAACTGAGCCAGGGCAGGGTATCCGAGGATGGCGTTGTACGGGAGGCCGATGTGAGCAACATCAGAGACGATCAGCTCTGTGCGGTAGTTGTCATGGGTGCCGAAGGTCACCGGGAGGCGGATTTGCCCCAAGGGACTGGAAGAACCACCCCGACACCCGAGAAGGGCTTGCTGGGTTGAAGCCGCTCCGGCGGTACATGGAGGACGCTGAAGGCCTCCACCGAGAGCATGTTGAGGCCGGCACCGCCGTCGATAAGGGTCTTGGTGATCGCCATCTGCCAGATGGTGGGCGTGCAGAGCATTCGGAGCGCACCCGAGCAGGCGGTGTTGACGTGGTGATCTTCCGAGCTGAAGGTCAGGTCGGCTGTTGGTGTCAAAACCGGCGGATCTCGGGAAGGGGGTCCCGAACTATGCGTTTAGGCAGATGGTAACAGGAGACAAGGGGCATGATGTTTTTACCCAGGTTCGGGCCCTCTCGATGGAGGTAAAACCCTACTCCTGCTTGATTAATATTAATGATATGGGTAGTACAAGAGTTGATCTACCACGAGATCAGAGAGGCTAAACCCTAGAAGCTAGCCTATGGTATGATTGTTGTTCGTCCTATGGACTAAAACTCTCCGGTTTATATAGACACCGGAGAGGGCTAGGGTTACACAGAGTCGGTTACAATAGGAGGAGATCTTCATATCGCATCGCCAAGCTTGCCTTCCACGCCAAGGAAAGTCCTATCCGGACACGGGACGAAGTCTTCAATCTTGTATCTTCATAGTCCGGGAGTCCGACCAAAGGTCATAGTCCGGCCATCCGGACACCCCCTAATCCAGGACTCCCTCAGTAGCCCCTGAACCAGGCTTCAATGACGACGAGTCCGTTGTGCAAATTGTCTTCGGCATTGCAAGGCGGGTTCCTCCTCCGAATACTTCATAGAAGATGTTTGAACACAATGATAATGTCCTGCTCTGCAAAATAAGTTCCACATACCACCGTAGAGAGAATAATATTTACACAAATCTAATCTACTGACATATTTCGTAGTGTGACATCACGCTATGGCCAAGCCTTTATTCGAATCGTTTTACTGTTCCACCTCGGCGCGTTTAGCGAGGCGGTTTCCTTGGTACGTCTTGTCAAAGCAGAGATCGTGTCCCCTTATTCCGGGATTCTCATCAATACGGGTGTGGGTAACCCAACCGCGCCATTAACCGCGGCGCTTGGGAGATAAGCGAGTTTTATTAGGCTGGTGGGGGCTCATAGTTTCGGCCGCCCATATAAGGGGATAAGGATCCGCCCTTTCCATCTACGCCTTCTTCCTCCTTTGCTTATCCATTCCTGCGCACTCGAGCTCCAGCGCCCAAGTCCGCACTTCCCACCTCAACCTTCTCCAATCATGTCCGGAGCGGGAGTTAGATGGATGGCCTCCACCGTCATGGAGGGGCACATCAAAAAGTTGAGGAAGGTCGGATACTTGTCTAACGACATCGCGCACCGGCTTCCAGATGAGGGGCAACTCATCCCCACCCATAGGCCCCATGAGAGGGTGGTATTCCTTACCCATTTCCTCCGCGGACTGGGCTTCCCACCTCACCCATTTGTCCGAGGGCTCATGTTCTACTACGGCCTGGATTTCCATGATCTGGCCCCGAACTTCATCCTCAAAATCTCGGCGTTTATGGCTTTGTGTGGGGGACTTTAACGAAATACTTTCGAGTGATGGAAAAGTTGGGGGGACTGCAAAACCGCAACAGTGCATGGACAAATTCAGAGAGGTGCTCGAGGGATGTGATCTGGCAGATATAGGATTCACCGGAGACAAATTCACTTGGAGGAACCATAGCAAAGAACTTGATACGTATATTTGTGAGAGGCTGGATAGGGCTGTTGCAAACACTAGGTGGTGCGAAATCTTCCCTGAATTTGCTGTAATAAACGTAAGGCCACGTCACTTGGACCATCGGGCAATTGTTGTGATGACTAGCGATGATCGAAGCCGTGGTCCAAGGGGAGACACTGGTTTCCGGTTTGAAGCTTGGTGGCTGAAGGAGGAAGGGTGTAGTGAAGCTACTAGGACTGAATGGGAGAAGGGGTGGTTGGAAGGGGCGAGCAACGTGTCTGAAGTTATGCATAGTCTCGCTGGGGGTATGCGGAGATGGAGCAAGGAAGTAGTGGGCGTTCTTGAAGAAAGACTGAAAAGAGGCCGTAGGGAGCTAGAGAAATGTATGCAGGATCCGATCTCAGAGTCCAAGATCCGAGAAGAGGCAAGACTACGGGGTCTAGTTGAAGAGTTGGAGGAGAAGATAAACATCAAGATGAAACAACGGTCACATATGTCATGGTTGAAGGATGGGAACAGGAATAATAAAACTAGATACTACACGGCTGTTGCTTCTGGCCGGAAGAGGGCGAATAGGGTGAAATGGCTGAAGAAGGAGGACAGCTCTGTGGTGAAGGAGGGAGAGGAGATGACTAACTACGTTTGCTCATTTTTTAAGGATCTCTTTTCATCTTCAAGTGGTGACCGGTTGAATGAGCTCATCGGTAAGGTTAAACCTCGAGTAACCGATGCCATGAATGATATCCTTGAGGCTGAATTCACCAGGGAGGAAGTCAAGGCCGCGCTTGATCACATAGGAAATCTCAAAGCGCCCGGTCCAGACAGAATGCTTTCCATTGTTTACAAGCAGAATTGGCCCCTCATGGGTGACCGCATTGTGCAAGAGGTGTTGCAGGTCCTAAATGGTGGAATGATGCCAGAAGGTTGGAACAATACGACAATTGTGCTCATACCCAAGGTGAAAGACCCGAGTCGCATAAAAGATCTAAGGCCTATAAGCTTATGTAACATGCTTTATAAACTTGTGTCCAAGGTGCTGGCCAACAGAATAAAGTTGATTCTTCCGGAGCTCATATTTGATAATCAAAGTGCCTTTGTCCCGGGGCGGTTGATAACTGATAATGCACTTATTGCATATGAATTGTCTCACTATCTCCTAAATAAAAAAAGAGGGAATGATGGGTATGTGGCTGTCAAGGCTGACATGAGCAAAGCGTATGATCGTGTTGAATGGAGCTTTTTGCAAGCAATGTTAACCAAGATGGGATTGAGGCAAGGCTGGGTTAACCTCATTATGAAGTGTGTCACTACTGTCAGGTATCAAGTGAAGGTGAATGGAACGCTTATTGAACAGTTTAGTCCCTCCAGGGGGCTGCGGCAAGGAGATCCAGCATCACTGTACTTATTTGTCATATGTGCTGAAGGGCTTTCAGTGCTCCTTAATGATGCAGTGCAGCAGAGGAAGCTTAGTGGTGTCAAAATCTGTCCTGTAGCTCCTATTGTGTCACACTTATTTTTCGCCGATGATTCGCTCCTGCTAATGAAGGCGAATCAGAATGAGACTGCTGAACTAAGGAAGATTCTTAACTTATATGAAAACTGTTCGGGACAGTGTATTAACATGGAAAAATCGTCCCTCATGTTCAGTCCGAATACTGCACCAGCATCTCGAGTGAGTGTCAAGGCTGCTCTTCATATCCATGGCGAGAATTGGAATGACAAATACCTCGGCCTACCGGTGCATGTTGGGAGATCCAAGAGGAAAGTGTTTGCTTATGTCAAGGGTGCTATTGCCGGGAAGGTTTATGGCTGGTAGGAAAGGCTGATCGCGAAGGTTGGAAAGGAGTCCTTAGTCAAGGCTGTCACTCAAGCGATCCCCACATATGCCATGTCTTGCTTCTACCTCACTAAAACCTTCTGCGAAGAAATCAATTCTCTCATATGTAACTACTGGTGGAGTTAGCAGGATAAGGAACATGCCATGCACTGGATTAGCTAGGAGAAGCTCACAATGCCCAAGGGGCAAGGCGGACTGGGGTTTAGGGATATGTATAGCTTCAATGTTGCCATGTTGTCCCGTCAGATTTGGAGGCTTATCCAATGTCCTGATAGTTTGTGTGCTAAGATTTTGAAATCTCGGTATTACCCAAACAGCCATGTTCTTGAGGCTGCTCCGAGGGATGGCATCTCCTACACATGGCGAAGCCTGCTGCATGGACTCGAGTTAGTTAAACAAGGCTATATCTGGCGAATTGGGGATGGATCTGAAGTTTGCATATGGAACGACCCATGGATTCCGCGGCTGGGAGCGCGACAGATCATCACCCCAAGAGGTGGCAACTTACTTGAGTTTGTTTCTGATCTTATCTCTCCAGTCACCGGGACATGGGACGAGCAACTTGTCCGAGACACGTTCTGGCCGGACGATACTAGATACATTCTGCAGATACCACTGCGGGAAGGTGTGCCTGACTTTATCGCCTGGCAATTTGATGACAAAGGGCAGCACTCGGTGAAGAGCGCCTATAAGCTACATGTGCACCTCGGTAAGCAGGCAAAGAATGGAGGGCAGGGTACAAGTACTGGTAATGCTGGCAATCTGAACATGTCCATTGATGAATCTTGGAAGAGAATTTGGCAACTACCTTGTCCCAAAAACATTCAGATGTTCATTTGGAGGCTAAGGCACGAATCTCTGGCTCTCTGGACCAACGTGCAAAGAAGGGGGATTCCCATAGAGGACACAAAATGCCTATTCTGCAGTAGGGTTGATGAGGACGGAGCACATCTCTTCATATGGTGAAAATCAATCAAGTTGGTCTAGCGGGAGCTAGGCCTAGAAAATGCAAGAGCACAGATAGAAGAAATAACGTCAGTGCATGTGATGCTTGATTACCTGTGGGAGTTGGAAGAGGAGAAACGGGTCCTAATCCTTACAGCCTGGTGGTTGTGGTGGAACAACAGGAATAAGCTAAGGGAGGGGGATCGGCCAGATGGATCCAGTGATATTGCGAGACGTGCGCGGGCTATGGTGTTTGATTATGCTAAAGCCTTCAAGTCACCAGATCAAGCACACCACACCAATGATATTTGGAAGCTGCCTGGGGATGATATGATCAAAATAAATCTGGATGGGGCCTTTACACCCGGTGAATCCTTCATTGGTTGGGGTGTGGTTGCACGTGATGGATCAGGCCACATTGTAGGTGCTCGAGCAGGGCGCCAAGATCATGTTCAACATGCGTTTGGGGCCGAAGTTTACGCTATGTCACAGGCTGTTTCGTTTGTCGCGGATCTGGGAGTAACCAGAGTGATCTTTGAGACTGATTCCCAGCTTCTGGTGGATGCCCTTGACATTGGAAAGGTAGATTCTTCGGCCTACGCTGCAGTCATTGAGGACTCGAAAATGCAACTCAAACTTTGGTTCTCCCAACATAAAATCATGTACTGTGGACGTAGGACGAATTCTGTAGCGCATGAACTAGCTAAGGTTGGTCATATGTATCCTCCCAACCAATTTGTGGAATGGGATTCTGATGTACCTGCCCATGTGGCATCTTGTGCTTTAGGCGATATGGCCCAGCACCGTTAAGTAATACAAGCTATGCTTGACTTCAAAAAAAACATCTCGGCGTTTATCGTCGTGTGCGAGGCCTTCCTCCACATCAAGCCTCACTTCGGCCTATGGCTGAAGATCTTCAGCATCAAGCCGAAGGTCGTGAGCGGCCGGCAAGCGGAGTGCGGAGGCGCCATGGTGGGCAAGATGCCCAACGTCACATGGCTCAAGGGCTCCTTCATAGAAACCATCAAAGGGTGGCAATCGGGGTGGTTCTACATCACCGAGCCGCGTGACCCTGAGTGGGCAGCGGCCCCCCAATTCCAATCTGGCATCCCCACCCGGCTCACGTCCTGGAAAGAGACGGGCCTATTGTGGGGTAATCCGGAAGAGGTGGCCAGACTCCAAACCCGCGTCCAAGACCTGGTGAACAAGAAGGTTAAACTTGTCAACGTAATCCAGGCCATGCTCTTCCGCCGGATCCTCCCGTGTCAACAACGGGCTTTCAACTTGTGGGAGTTCGACCCGGCTCAGCACCAGACTTTGTACAGGCTCTTCGACACAAAGCACGAGGACGCCTGGAAGGTGCTATTCAAGAGCTCCGAGGTCTCCCCTCCCGTCATCGAGGATCGCGGATTCTGTGCCAAGCGCCAAGCCACCGAAGTAAGCTTGTTTTTATCCTTTACAGGATACTCGATTTTCATAGTTTGACTCTATGTAGGATCTAAACTCCCGCTCCTTTAACAGGACTGGAAGAGGACGTCCGAATAGTTTGACTGTCCGGCCCCTTTGCTCGAAGGTCCAGCAGATGCACGCTTGACGAAGTTGCTGGTTCCGGCACCTCACGTGGTGCTGGAGAAGAAGGCCAAGAAGAAGGCCACGGGGATTCGAAAGAGTTTCCGATGCCTGGTGGTGTCGGATTCATCGCCCGACGACCCCGAAGCACCCTCCGCCTCTGAAGACGAGGAGGAGGAAGAAGAAGCCTCTCCCCCTTCAGCGGGGGGAGGAAAGAAAAGGAAGGCCGCCCCAACTGGGGAGGCCGGAGGGTCCAAGAAGGGGAGGAACCTTCTACCGGACTACGCCTCCGACACCGAAGACGGCGGAGAGGAATGGCCATCCAGGGTCAAGCCCCTGGCAAAATCGTAAGTATCCGGATACCAGAATAACTTATGACGTTCCCCTATTGTACCGTACCATCTGATGCCGAATTCAATTATGCAGCCCGCCCAAGCCTCAGCTCGGCGATTCGTCGAGCGGCTCCCTGGATTCGTCTGACGTAAATAGCGCTTCACTCCCGTCGGCCTCCTCCCCCTGCCCTATGGACAATGCTGAGGTGGAGTCCCAAAAGGGGCTAAACCAGGAGGAGGTGGTCCTGGAGGCGCCACAAGGCGACCTCCGGACTCCAGGCCCAAAGGGGATGAAGCCCAGAGGGTTCTAAGTCCGGCCCTGGGCCGGACACTGCTCCGGAACCTTCAGTGGTTCCGGAGTCCGGCAGGCGGCCCCTTTGCAAGAAGGGCAAGCCTACGACATCGGCAGCCTCCGTCCAACCGGAGGCGCCAGAAAATTTGCTGGAGGTGCTTAACGGCGCCTCCATCGACGAGGAGCACCGCACTGTTATGAGTGCGGTGGTTCAGAAGGTTCAGTCTGCCAAGAGCGGGCTGACAGAAGCCTGTATCAGCCTTCTAACAGGCTTTGAGGTATGTATTTAAAACATATAAAAATGTTACCGCATAGACAGTAGTCCCTGATGCTCAGTTTGGTGTTCGGAAGGAAAAGCCGGACTGATGATCTAAAAAAAGATATACACAGGAGTCTAACATAAATATGTCAATATGGGAATGCAGGCTGCGCTGCTGACCTCTGCCGCACTGACTGCGGAGGTCAATGCAGTGAAGCAGAGCCTCGAGCGGTCCGAGAACGAGCTCGGCCGTCCCAAGAAGCAGCTCGAGGACAAGGAAGGTATGTAATACCTTATGTAAGTATATAAAAAATACCTGGTTGCAAATAATGACAGAACCAATGTGAATGTTGCAGGGGCCACATCCGAGGTGGCAACCCTGAAGGAAGCGCTATCCAAGGCCAAAGATAATGCGGCTGTGGAGCGCACTGAGCGAGAAAAACAAGAGGCGCGGGTGGAGGAGGTGCGGCAAGAGCTCGATGCTCTCATGAAGAAACATGAGAGTTTAGAGCTTGACTCAAAGACTCGAGAGTCCGAGCTTGCCTCGGCACTTGAAAGCGCCAAATCTGCCAAGCCCGAAGCCCAAAAAGCCCTCCAGGAAATTGAGGCGATGAAAAGGATTGCGGCGGGTAAGGCATTCTTTATGCAAAGCAAGCACGTGAAAGTAAATTATGTGTTACTTACCCGCATCCGGAGCTCTCCAGGAGCATTCGCAGATCTGCCCCGCAGTGTACCCGACGCCGCCGCATTCTACCGGGCCGAGGAAGGAAGCTCGACGAAGAAGGTGTTCTGGTCCCAGTATGCTGAGGCCGAATCCCCGGTGCCCTTGAGCGACCAGCTGAAGCAGCTGGTCGATCTTCATAAGGAAGCCGAACAGTCCATGAAGGGCCTGATAGGTCGTCTATGGCCTAGGGAGGTCATGCCTTTGAGCTACTTTGGGCTGGTGTGGCGGATGGTGGATGCATGTCCATGGCTTGAAGTCATCAAGTGCTCCGTGTGCATCGAGGGCGCCCCTAGGGATCTTGCCCGTGCTAAAGTGCACTGGGGCAAGCTGGATGCTGAGAAGCTGGTGAAGGATGGGCCACCGGAGGGGAAGGAGCATCGCAGGCCCAAGATGTATCATGAGGGCATCCTGAAGGGTGCCCGTCTTGTAGCGAATGAATGTATCGGGGATGTAATTTTTCAGTAAACTCGCTCGTGTTAATCCTGTGCGCTGAAAACTTGTTCATATGCGCTAAGCAACGCTTTTTGAATTTAAAATATTACCTTTTGTGCGGCCGTTTATGAAATCTGAGAGATGCAAGTCGTCGGCTTCTACCCCCATGCCACGAGTGCTGGGGTGTTCGGGATAAACCTGAGCGCTCTTGTTCCCATTATTGGGTCCATCTAGGGAGGCGCTCAGCACAACGATAAAGGCCGTCGGACTTATAATGCTTTATCACTCTCACTTAGCCATAGAATTCTATAATTTTAAATTTCGGCGAAGCCCCTAGTATTCAGAAGACCGAGTTCGGGGCGCTATCCACGCCTAGGCCGGATAAATCCAGCTCCTCGCTTTAAGCGGCATAAGTCTTTAGGGACTCGAAAAACCTCTCGAACAGCGACCGGTCTCTCGCCCTATCATGACGGTCAGTTTTAGCTTTCTCTACTGAGGTGTTAACCCAACTCAACTGGGGCACAATCGCAGTAGTTCTCCCAGCGCTACCTTAGCCGACATTGCGGAACGTAAGGTACCAAAACATGGGAGCCAGGCAAACCCAACTATTGACCCAAGACATGATTCGGAGCCGATGCATATAGTGCTATAAGTTCGGGGTGCCGCACTCATGAGAGTGTTCGGTCTTCTCACACCGTATTATGGGGTACTTAAGCCCCTGGTGTATTGGCCATACCAAAGTGTACGGTTGCATAATGTCACGACTGAACATATTTATATAAAAATGAATGAATACAATAACAGACAAGAGCTATGTATTGTTGGGGAACTTTGCAGAAAATAAAAAAAATTCTACGGTTTCACCAAGATCCATCTATGAGTTCATCTAGCAACGAGTGATAGTAGTGCATCTACATACCTTTGTAGATCACGAGCGGAAGCGTTCAATAGAACGGGGAGTCGTACTCGTCGTGATCCAAATCACCGATGACCAAGTGCCGAATGGACAGCACCTCCGCGTTCAACACACGTACGGAGCAGATGACGTCTCCTCCTTCTTGATCCAGCAAGGGGGGGAGGAGAGGTTGATGAAGATCCAGCAGCACGACGGCGTGGTGGTGGATGCAGCAGGGTTCCGGCAGGGCTTCGCCAAGCAACTACGGGAGGAGGAGATGTAGCAGGGAGGGGAGGGAGGCGCCAGGGTGTTGGGTGCAGCTGCCCTCCCACCCCCCTCCCCCCACCCCCCCTCTTTATATAGGGACCCCAGGCGGGGCGCTGGCCCTAGAGATGGGATCTCTAGGGGGCGGCGGCCAAGGGGGGTGGAGTGTCCCCCAAGGCAAGTGGAGGCGCCCCCTCCCCTAGGGTTCCTAACCCTAGGCACAGAGGGGGGGGCCCAGGGGGGCGCATCAGCCCACCAGGGGCTGGTTCCCCTCCCACTTCAGCCCATGGGGCCCTCCGAGATAGGTGGCCACCCGGGGGTCCCGGTACAATTCCGGTGACGTCCGGGATCTCATCCGGGACTCTGAACAACTTTCGGTTTACTGCATACTCATATTCATACAACCCTAGCGTCACCGAACCTTAAGTGTGTAGACCCTACGGGTTCGGGAGACACGCAGACATGACCGAGACGGCTCTCCGGTCAATAACCAACAGCGGGATCTGGATACCCATGTTGGCTCCCACATGCTCCTCGATGATCTCATCGGATGAACCACGATGTCGAGGATTTAAGCAACCCCGTATACAATTCCCTTTATCAATCGGTACGTTACTTGCCCGAGATTCGATCGTCGGTATCCCAATACCTCATTCAATCTCGTTACCGGCAAGTCACTTTACTCGTACCGTAATGCATGATCTCGTGACCAGACACTTGGTCACTTTGAGCTCATTATGATGATGCATTACCGAGTGGGCCCAGAGATACCTCTCCGTCATACGGAGTGACAAATCCCAGTCTCGATCTGTGTCAACCCAACAGACACTTTCGGAGATACCTGTAGTGCACCTTTATAGTCACCCAGTTACGTTGTGACGTTTGGTACACCGAAAGCACTCTTACGGTATCCAGGAGTTACACGATCTCATGGTCTAAGGAAAACATACTCGACATTGGAAACGCTCTAGCAAAACGAACTACACGATCTTGTGCTATGCTCAGGATTGGGTCTTGTCCATCACATCATTCTCCTAATGATGTGATCCCGTTATCAATGACATCTAATGTCCATAGTCAGGAAAACATGACTATGTTTTGATCAATGAGCTAGTCAACTAGAGGCTCACTAGGGACATATTGTGGTCTATGTATTCACACGTGTATTACGATTTCCGGATAATACAATTATAGCATGAATAAAAGACAATTATCATGAACAAGGAAATATAATAATAATCCTTTTATTATTGCCTCTAGGGCATATTTCCAACAGTCTCCCACTTGCACTAGACTCAATAATCTAGTTACATTGTGATGAATCGAACACCCATAGAGTTCTGGTGTTGATCATGTTTTGCTCGCGGAAGAGGTTTAGTCAACGGATCTGCGACATTCAGATCCGTATGTACTTTGCAAATATCTATGTCTCCATCTTGAACATTTTCATGGATGGAGTTGAAACGACGCTTGATGTGCCTGGTCTTCTTGTGAAACCTGGGCTCCTTGGCAAGGGCAATAGCTCCAGTGTTGTCACAAAAGAGATTGATTGGCCCCGACGCATTGGGTAGGACTCCTAGGTCGGTGATGAACTCCTTCATCCATATTGCTTCATGTGCTGCCTCCGAGGCTGCCATGTACTCCGCTTCACATGTAGATCCCGCCATGACGCTCTGCTTGCAACTGCACCAGCTTACTGCTCCACGATTCAACATATACACGTATCCGATTTGTGACTTAGAGTCATCCAGATCTGTGTCGAAGCTAGCATCGACGTAACCCTTTACGACGAGCTCTTCGTCACCTCCATAAACGAGAAACATGTCCTTTGTCCTTTTCAGGTACTTCAGGATATTCTTGACCACTGTCCAGTGTTCCTTGCCGAGATTACTTTGGTACCTTCCTACCAAACTTACGGCAAGGTTTACATCAGGTCTGGTACATAGCATGGCATACATAATAGATCCTATGGCTGAGGCATAGGGGATGACACTCATCTCTTCTTTATCTTTTGCCATGGTCGGGCATTGAGCCGAGCTCAATTTCACACCTTGCAATACAGGCAAGAACCCTTTATTGGACAGATCCATTTTGAACTTCTCCAATATCTTATCAAGGTATGTGCTTTGTGAAAGACCTATGAGGCATCTCGATCTATCCCTATAGATCTTGATGCCTAATATCTAAGCAGCTTCTCCAAGGTCCTTCATTGAAAAACACTTATCAAGTAGGCCTTAATGTTGTCCAAAAGTTCTATATCATTTCCCATCAAGAGTATGTCATCTACATAAAATATGAGAAATGCTACAGAGCTCCCACTCACTTTCTTGTAAATGCAGGCTTCTCCATAAGTCTGCATAAACCCAAACGCTTTGATCATCTCATCAAAGCGAATGTTCCAACTCCGAGATGCTTGCACCAGCCCATAAATGGATCGCTGGAGCTTGCATACTTTGTTAGCATTCTTAGGATCGACAAAACCTTCCGGCTGCATCATATACAGTTCTTCCTTAAGATGTCCGTTAAGGAATGCCATTTTGACGTCCATCTGCCATATCTCATAATCATAGTATGCGGCAATTGCTAACATGATTCGGACGGACTTCAGCTTCGCTACGGGAGAGAATGTCTCATCGTAGTCAACCCGTTGAACTTGTCGATAACCCTTAGCGACAAGTGGAGCTTTATAGATGGTAACATTACCATCCGCATCCGTCTTCTTCTTAAAGATCCATTTGTTTTCTATCGCTCGCCGATCATCGGGCAAGTCTGTCAAAGTCCATACTTTGTTTTCATACATGGATTCTATCTCGGATTGCATGGCTTCAAGCCATTTGTTGGAATCTGGGCCCGCCATCGCTTCTTCATAGTTCGAAGGTTCACCGTTGTCTAGCAACATGATTTCCAGGACAGGGTTGCCATACCACTCTGGTGTGGAACGTGTCCTTGTGGACCTACGAAGTTCAGTAGCAACTTGATCCGAAGTACCTTGATCATCATCATTAATTTCCTCTCCAGTTGGTGCAGGCACCACAGGAACATTTTCTTGAGCTGCACTACTTTCCGGTTCAAGAGGTAGTACTTCATCGAGTTCTACTTTCCTCCCACTTACTTCTTTCGAGAGAAACTCTTTTTCCAGAAAGGATCCGTTCTTGGCAACAAAGATCTTGCCCTCGGATCTTAAGTAGAAGGTATACCCAATGGTTTCCTCAGGGTATCCTATGAAGACGCATTTTTCTGACTTGGGTTCGAGCTTTTCTGGTTGAAGTTTCTTGACATAACCATCGCACCCCCAAACTTTTAGAAATGACAGCTTAGGTTTCTTACCAAACCATAATTCATACGGTGTCGTCTCAACGGATTTAGACGGAGCCCTATTTAAAGTGAATGTAGCTGTCTCTAGAGCGTATCCCCAAAATGATAGCGGTAAATAGGTAAGAGACATCATAGATCACACCATATCCAATAGAGTGCGATTACGACATTCGGACACACCGTTACGCTGAGGTGTTCCAGGCGGCGTGAGTTGTGAAACGATTCCACATTTTCTTAAGTGTGTACCAAATTCGTGACTTAAATATTCTCCTCCACGATCTGATCGTAAGAATTTTATCTTTCGGTCACGTTGATTCTCTACTTCATTCTGAAATTCCTTGAACTTTTCAAAAGTCTTAGACTTGTGTTTCATCAAGTAGACATACCCATATCTACTCAAGTCATCAGTGAGAGTGAGACCATAACGATATCCTTCGCGAGCCTCAACGCTCATCGGACCACACACATCGGTATGTATGATTTCCAATAAGTTGGTTGCTCGCTCCCTTGTTCCGGAGAACAGAGTCTTGGTCATTTTGCCCATGAGGCATGGTTCACATGTGTCAAATGATTCATAATCGAGAGACTCTAAAAGTCCATCAGCATGGAGCTTCTTCATGCGCTTGACACCAATGTGACCAAGGCGGCAGTGCAACAAGTATGTGGGACTATCGTTATCAACTTTACATCTTTTGGTATTCACACTATGAACATGTGTAACATTACGTTCGAGATTCATTAAGAATAAACCATTGACCATCAGGGCATGACCATAAAACATATCTCTCATATAAATAGAACAACCATTATTCTCAGATTTAAATGACTAGCCATCTCGTATTAAACGAGATCCAGATACAATGTCCATGCTCAAACTTGGCACTAAATAACAATTATTGAGGTTTAAAACTAATCTCGTAGGTAAATGTAGAGGTAGCGTGCCGACGGCTATCACATCGACCTTGGAACCATTCCTGACGCGCATCGTCACCTCGTCCTTCGCCAGTCTCCGCTTATTCCGCAGCCCCTGCTATGAGTTACAAATATGAGCAACAGCACCGGTATCAAATACCCAGGAGTTACTACGAGTACTGGTAAGGTACACATCAATTCCATGTATATCAAATATACCTTTAGTGTTGCCGGCCTTCTTGTCTGCTAAGTATTTGGGGCAGTTTCGCTTCCAGTGACCCTTCCCCTTGCAATAAAAGCACTTAGTCTCAGGCTTGGGTCCATTCTTTGACTTCTTCCCGGCAACTGGCTTACCGGGTGCGGCAACATCCTTGCCGTCCTTCTTGAAGTTCTTCTTACCCTTGCCCTTCTTGAACTTGGTGGTTTTATTGACCATCAATACTTGATGTGCTTTCTTGATTTCTACCTCTGCCAACTTCAGCATTGAAAATACTTCAGGAATAGTTTTCACCATCCCCTGGACATTGTAGTTCATCACAAAGCTCTTGTAGCTCGGTGGGAGCGACTGAAGGATTCTGTCAATGACCGCCTCGTCCGGGAGGTTAATGTCCAGCTGGGACAGGCGGTTGTGCAACCCAGACATTTTGAGTATGTGCTCACTGACAGAACTATTTTCCTCCATCTTACAACTATAGAACTTGTCAGAGACTTCGTATCTCTCAACCCGGGCATGAGCTTGGAAAACCATTTTCAGCTCCTCAAACATCTCATATGCTCCGTGTCACTCAAAACGCTTTTGGAGCCCCGGTTCTAAGCTGTAAAGCATGTCGCACTGAACGAGGGAGTAATCATCAGCACGTGACTGCCAAGCGTTCATAACGTCTTGGTTATCTGGGATGGGTGCTTCACCTAGCGGTCCTTCTAGGACATATGCTTTCTTGGCAGCTATGAGGATGATCCTCAGGTTTCGGACCCAGTCCGTATAGTTGCTGCCATCATCTTTCAGCTTGGTTTTCTCTAGGAACGCGTTGAAGTTCATGTTGACATGAGCGTTGGCCATTTGATCTACAAGACATATTTTGCAAAGATTTTAGACTAAGTTCATGATAATTAAGTTCATCTAATCAAATCATTTAATGAACTCCCACTCAGATTAGACATCCCTCTAAGTCATCTAAGTGTTACACGATCCGAGTCGACTAGGCCGTGTCCGATCATCACGTGAGACGGACTAGTCATCATCGGTGAACATCTCCATGTTGATCGTATCTTCCATATGACTCATGTTCGACCTTTCGGTCTCTGTGTTCCGAGGCCATGTCTGTACATGCTAGGCTCGTAAAGTTAATCCTAAGTGTTTTCGCATGTGTAAAACTTTCTTACACCCGTTGTATGTGAACGTAAGAATCTATCACACCCGATCATCACGTGGTGCTTCGAAACGACGAACTTTAGCAACGGTGCACAGTTAGGGGAGAACACTTTCTTGAAATTATTATAAGGGATCATCTTATTTACTACCATCGTTCTAAGTAAACAAGATGCATAAACATAATAAACATCACATGCAATTATATAGTAGTGACATGATATGGCCAATATCATATAGCTCCTTTGATCTCCATCTTCGGGGCTCCATGATCATCTTCGTCACCGGCATGACACCATGATCTCCATCATCATGATCTCCATCATCGTGTCTCCATGAAGTTGCTCGCCAACTATTACTTCTACTACTATGGCTAACGGTTTAGCAATAGAGTAAAGTAATTACATGGCGTTAAATCATTGACACGCGGGTCATACAATAATTACGACAACTCCTATGGCTCCTGCCGGTTGTCATACTCATCGACATGCAAGTCGTGATTCCTATTACAAGAACATGATCTCATACATCACAATATATCATTCATCATTCATCACAACTTTTGGCCATATCACATCACAAGGCAATTGCTGCAAAAACAAGTTAGACATCCTCTAATTGTTGTTGCATCTTTTACGTGGCTGCAATAGGGTTCTAGCAAGAACGTTTTCTTACCTACGAAAAAGCCACAACATGATTTGTCAACTTCTATTTACCCTTCATAAGGACCCTTTTCATCGAATCCGCTCCAACTAAAGTGGGAGAGACAGACACCCGCTAGCCACCTTATGCAACTAGTGCATGTCAGTCGGTGGAACCTGTCTCACGTAAGCGTACGTGTAAGGTCGGTCTGGGCCGCTTCATCCCACAATACCGCTAAAGCAAAATAAGACTAGTAGCAGCAAGAAAGTTGACAACATCTACGCCCACAACAGATTTGTGTTCTACTCGTGCAATAGAGAACTACGCATAGACCTAGCTCATGATGCCACTGTTGGGGAACGTTGCAGAAAATAAAAAAAAATTACGGTTTCACCAAGATCCATCTATGAGTTCATCTAGCAACGAGTGATAGTAGTGCATCTACATACCTTTGTAGATCACGAGCGGAAGCGTTCAATAGAACGGGGTTGAGGGAGTCGTACTCGTCATGATCCAAATCATGGATGACCAAGTGCCGAATGGACAGCACCTCCGCGTTCAACACACGTACAGAGCAGATGACGTCTCCTCCTTCTTGATCCAGAAAGGGGGGAAGGAGAGGTTAATGAAGATCCAGCAGCACGATAGCGTGGTGGTGGATGCAGCAGGGTTCCGGCAGGTCTTCGCCAAGCAACTACGGGAGGAGGTGTAGTAGGGAGGGGAGGGAGGCGCCAGGGTGTTGGGTGCGGCTGCCCTCCCACCC
>NC_041391.1:102342243-102380056 GCF_002162155.2 Triticum dicoccoides | reverse complement strand
TAGGGACCCCAGGGGGCGCAGTCCCTAGAGATGGGATCTCTAGGGGGGCGGCGGCCAAGGGGGGTGGAGTGTCCCCCAAGGCAAGTGGAGGCGCCCCCTCCCCTAGGGTTCCCAACCCTAGGCGCAGAGCGGGGGCCCAGGGGGGGCACACCAGCCCACCAGGGGCTGGTTCCCCTCCCACTTCAGCCCATGGGGCCCTCCGGGATAGGTGGCCGCACCCGGTGGACCCCCGGGACCCTTTCGGTGGTCCCGGTACAATACCGGTGGACCCCGAAACTTTCCCGATGGCCAAAACTCGACTTCCCGTACATAATTCTTTACCTCCGGACCATTTCGGAACTCCTCGTGATGTCTGGGATCTCATCCGGGACTCCGAATAACTTTCGGTTTACTGTATACTCATATTCATACAACCCTAGCGTCACCGAACCTTAAGTGTGTAGACCCTACGGGTTCGGGAGACACGCAGACATGACCGAGACGGCTCTCCGGTCAATAACCAACAGCGGGATCTGGATACCCGTGTTGTCTCCCACATGCTCCTCGATGATCTCATCGGATGAACCACATTGTCGAGGATTTAAGCAACCCCGTATACAATTCCCTTTGTCAATCGGTACATTACTTGCCCGAGATTCGATCGTCGGTATCCCAATACCTCGTTCAATCTCGTTACCGGCAAGTCACTTTACTCGTACCATAATGCATGATCTCGTGACGAGACACTTGGTCACTTTGAGTTCATTATGATGATGCATTACCGAGTGGGCCCAGAGATACCTCTCCGTCATACGGAGTGACAAATCCCAGTCTCGATCCATGTCAACCCAACAGACACTTTCGGAGATACCTGTAGTGCACCTTTATAGTCACCCAGTGACGTTGTGAAGTTTGGTACACCCAAAGCACTCTTACGGTATCCGGGAGTTAACGATCTCATGGTCTAAGGAAAAGATACTCGACATTGGAAAAGCTCTAGCAAAACGAACTACACGATCTTGTGCTATGCTCAAGATTGGGTCTTGTCCATCACATCATTCTCCTAATGATGTGATCCCGTTATCAATGACATCTAATGTCCATAGTCAGGAAACCATGACTATCTGTTTATCAACGAGCTAGTCAACTAGAGGCTCATTAGGGACATATTGTGGTCTATGTATTCACACGTGTATTACGATTTCCAGATAATACAATTATAGCATGAAGCATGAATAAAAGACAATTATCATGAACAAGGAAATATAATAATAATCCTTTTATTATTGCCTCTAGGGCATATTTCCAACATGTATTGTTATTTAAAGGGCTGCTATGAAAGCAGAATGATACAAATAGTGCGATAAGCAAGAGATGGGATTATTTGACATTTCCCCCTCCAGGGGCAAGCTGCGAGACTTTAAGTAAGACAGGTATTTAGCTTGTTATGTAGACCACCTGGACATTTGACGTGGCTTGTTGTCCCCATGGCTGTTGCATCGTATGTTCGGCGAGTGTATTACCGGACAGGCCTTCCGAATAGTGGAGTCGTGAAAGTATATATATATATAAAAAGAAATGGCAAAATCGGGAGCCCCTAGTGCGGTTGAGCCACATTCTGGGCGTGCCTTGGTTGTACCCATCCCCTTATGCCCATGGTATTTCCAGAGCGTAGTTATGTACGCGTGGTACTGCTATCGCAATCTCGCGAGGGCTGGGGTTGGAGCCGCACTGCTATGCTTGCTCAGAACGTGCCAGCCGGTTTTGTTGTAGGCTACTTCGAGCACGCTTGACGTTGTCCGGACGTTTAACAGCCGGATTGGACAATTGCCTTAAGAGGCTACTTTGTACTTCCGCCGCTAGGGCCGCCGTGTGCTCCTCTGTTCGGAGAGAGCGTTCGGTGTTTCCATTGACCGTAATGACTCCACGAGGGCCTGGCATCTTGAGCTTGAGATATGCATAGTGCGGCACCGCATTAAATTTTGCGAATGTGGTTCGTCTAAGCAAGGCGTGATAGCCACTGCGGAACGGGACTATGTCGAAGATTAACTCTTCGCATCAGAAATTATCCGAAGATCCAAAGAGCACTTCAAGTGTAACTGATCCTATACAGCTGGCTTCTACACCTGGTATGACGCCTTTAAAGGTCGTCTTTGTGGGTTTAATCCTTGAGGGATCTATACCCATTTTTTGCACTATATCCTGATAAAGCAGGTTCAGGCTGCTGCCGCCGTCCATAAGGACTCTAGTGAGGTGAAATCCATCAATGTTTGGGTCTAGGACCAATGCGGCGAATCCTCCATGACGAATGCTAGTGGGGTGGTCCCCTCGATCAAAAGTGATCGGGCAGGAGGACCATGGGTTGAACTTTGGGGCGACTGGCTCCAACACACAGACATCCTTGAGAGCACGCTTCCGCTCCCTTTTGGGGGATATGGGTTGTGTATATCATGTTCACCATCCGCACTTGTGGGGGGAAGCCCTTCTGTCCTCTGTTGTTCGGCGACCGGGGCTCCTCCTCGTCATCGTTATGCAGCCCCTTGTCTCTGTTTTTGGCACTTAACATGCATGCCTGCTTGAACACCCAACAATCCCTGTTGGTGTGATTGGCTGGTTGTTCGAGGGTGTCGTGTATCTGGCACGAGCGATCGAGTATCCCGTCTAAACTGGATGGGCCCGGAGGATTTCTTTTGAATGGCTTCTTCCACTAACTGGGTTTAGAGCCTCTGAATCCGGCATTAACTGCCGTATCCTCAGTATTATCACCGTTAATGCGGCGCTTGTGCTTGTTACAGCATGACCTGCCATTGTTGTCCTTGGTATCTGAGTTACCAGGGCTCTTGGTTATGTTATTGCTACGAGCTAGCCAGCTGTCTTCTCCCGCACAAAAGCGGGTCATGAGTGTCGTGAGGGCTGCCATAGATTTTGGCTTTTCCTGTCCTAGGTGCCGGGCAAGCCATTCGTCTTGGATGTTGTGCCTGAATGCTGCAAGGGCCTCTGCGTCCGGACAGTCGACTATTTGATTTTTCTTGGTTAGGAACCGCGTCCAGAATTGTCTGGCCGATTCCTCTGGCTGCTGAATTATGTGGCTTAGGTCATCGACGTCTGGTGGTCGCACATAAGTGCCCTGGAAGTTGTCAAGGAACGCGGATTCCAGGTCCTCCCAGCAACTAATTGACTCTGCTGGCAGGTTGTTAAGCCAATGCCGAGCTGGTCCTTTAAGCTTGAGCGGGAGGTATTTGATGGTGTGTAGATCATCACCACGGGCCATGTGGATATGAAGGAGATAATCCTCGATCCATACCGCAGGATCTGTTGTGCCATCATATGATTCGATGTTTATGGGTTTAAAACCCTCGGGGATTTGATGATCCATTACTTCGTATGTGAAGCATAGTGGGTGTGCGGCGCCTCTGTACTGGGCTATATCACGATGTAGCTCGGATGAGCTTTGTCTGTTGTGTTCGTCCTGGCCGTATTTGCCATATCCGGCGTGAAGGTTATCTTCACGTGACGTGGGGCGCCCACGCGATCTGTAGATTGATCTTGTTTGCCTTGCCTTGTCCTCCAATATGTCTCGCAGGTCTATTGCGTTTCCCCGTGCCCTGGTATTTTTTGAGCGGCGCCGGGGTGCGGCTTGAGTTGAGGGCCGAAAGGCCTCTCTGTCGCGGCCACGGGGTGGCCGATCGGCCGCACCATTCGCTGGTGATGTAGGTTTAGTTGCTTCCTCCTCTAGTTGGGGTAGCAGCCTGCGCTTCAGGTAGCTCTTGGAGGGGCGTTCGAGTTTGTACTCTTCGGCCGCCAGGACTTCAGTCCATCTGTCGGCTAGCAAATCTTGGTCAGCTCTAAGATGCTGCTATTTTTTCTTGAGGCTGCTTGCCGTGGCCATAAGCCTGCGTTTGAAACGCTCTTGTTCGACGGGATCCTCTGGCACGACAAATTCGTCGTCTTTGAGGCTTGCCTCGTCTTCGGAGGGAGGCATATAATTGTCGTCCTCGACCTCCCTGTCTATCGTGCTCTCACGAGGGCTGGCTTCTCCGTCCTCCTGCGCTGAATCCTGCTGGAGGGGGTTGTCTTCGGCACTGTCCGGGGTGTTGTTATCTCCAGCGCCAGACTCGCCGTTTTTGCTTTGGCGGGATTTAGAGCGGCGCCGCTGACGCCGGCGCTTAGGTTGTTTCTTGGAGGGGTCATCCTCCATTTTTTCATCGCCATTCCCTGCTTTCGCGGTGTCCACCATGTATATGTCATATGACGAGGTGGCTTTCCAGTGCCCTATAGGTGCTGGTTCTTGTTCTTCTCCTTCATCGGCGTCCATACCGCCGATGTCTTCGGAGTCGAAGTCGAGCATGTCGGTTAAATCGTCGACAGTGGCTACGAAGTGGGTGGTGGGTGGGTTTCGAATTTCTTCATCGTCCGCATCCCAACTGTGCTGACCATAGTCCGGCCAGGGCTCTCCTGACAAAGAGAGAGACTTTAGTGAATTCAGGATGTCACCAAAGGGCGAGTGCTGAAAGACGTCCGCGGCGGTGAACTCCATGATCGGAGCCCAATTGGGTTCGATCGGAAGGGGTGCGGAAGATTCGGAGTCCGGAAAGGAGTCCGGCACCTTGGAGTCACAGGCCTCACAAAGGACTGGGCTGGTATTCGGCTCGATCGCCATAGAGATTGCAGCCTCTGAGGCAGCGTCCAACCGTCCGTCCCCGATTGGCGCGGTCGGCTTCGAGCTAAGGGTCGAAGCGGACACCTGAGCGGCGCTTTCAGCGCTGTCTGGCGGCAGAGCTAGATCATGCCCATCGTGACAGTGCGGCGCGCTTGGCCGTGGCTCGAATCCATCGAAGACCAAGTCCCCGCGGATGTCAGCCGTGTAGTTTAAACTTCCAAATCTGACCTAATGGCCAGGGGCGTAGCTTTCGATCTGCTCCAGATGGCCAAGTGAATTGGCCGGCAGTGCGAAGCCGCCGAACACGAAGATCTATCCGGGGAGAAAAGTCTCACCCTGGACCGCGTCGTCGTTGATGATCGAACAAGCCATCGGGCCTGAAGGTGACGGCACAGAGGAACTCTCAATGAAAGCACCAATGTCGGTGTCAAAACCGGCGGATCTCAGGTAGGGGGTCCCGAACTGTGCGTCTAGGCGGATGGTAACAGGAGACAAGGGGCACGATGTTTTTACCCAGGTTTGGGCCCTCTCGATGGAGGTAAAACCCTACTCCTGCTTGATTAATATTGATGATATGGGTAGTACAAGAGTTGAACTACCACGAGATTAGAGAGGCTAAACCCTAGAAGCTAGCCTATGGTATGATTGTTGTTCGTCCTATGGACTAAAACTCTCCGGTTTATATAGACACCGGAGAGGGCTAGGGTTACACAGAGTCGGTTACAATAGGAGGAGATCTTCATATCGCATCGCCAAGCTTTCCTTCCACGCCAAGGAAAGTCCTATCCAGACACGGGACGAAGTCTTCAATCTTGTATCTTCATAGTCCGGGAGTCCGTCCAAAGGTCATAGTCCGGCCATCCGGATACCCCCTAATCCAGGACTCCCTCATCGGCCTTGGGTGCCACCCAACCCAGGGGAGCTCCTTGCCACGCGAGGACGGTGCTGATCTCGTGAAAGAGGCTTGGTGTGGCGGTCCGAGGGTGGCGCATGCGAACCGCCCAGGAGAGTTGCGACAACCGGGGGCGCCGCTGCCGCATAGTGGGCTAGGAAGAGGCCGCGCAGCTCCTCCTAGGAGGCCACGGAGGAAGCCGGCAGGTTGAGCAACCATGCGCGCAGGACACCAGCGAGGGCCATGGGAAGCCAGTTGGCCATGATCTTGTCGTCGCCTCCGGCCTTGAGGATGGCCTCCTCGTATGCCAGCAGGAAAACCGCCGGATCCGTTGTGCCGTCATGGCGCGGCGGCAACTCCGGCTTGAACTTGCTTGGCCACTGCACCTGCCACAAGGCGGGGGGCAAGGGTCAGAGCCCCCTGGCCCCGGTGCTGGCGTCGGTCGCCGGAGCCAAAAGCGCGATGTTCGCCATTAGGGCGAAGCTCAGTGTTGGCGGGGAGCGGGTAGACAGAAGGAAGAACTACGGCACACCCCTACCTGGCACGCCAAATGTCAGATATCGGGTTCCGGCAAAACCCTTAAGGTTCGAACACTAGGGTGCGCACGAAGATGTCCCCCTACCGAATCTCGCTCTCTCTGCCTCGTTGCGATCCCCAAGCTTAACTAAACGAAATCACGACACAAGAGACACAGGGTTTATACTGGTTCAGGACACCATTGTGGTGTAATACCCTACTCCAGTGTGTGGTGTGGTGGGTTGCCTCTTGGGCTGATGATGAATAGTACAAGGGGAAGAACAGCCTCCTGAGGCGAGGTGTTCTTGTGTGTTGTGTCTGGTTCTGCTCACGGTTCGATTCTGTCCCCCTCTATGGTGGTGGCTAATCCTATTTATAGAGGCCCTGGTCCACTTCCCAAATATTGAGCGGGAAAGGATCCAACAACGGCCAATTTGAAGGGGACAGCTAAACAAGCTATCCTGACTAAAGGTGGTCTTCGCCTGCCAAAGGCTCTGGTGATGACACCGTCTTGGGCTCCACAATGACCTCCATCTTGCCGTCCTACTAGTCCTGGTCTTGTTGCACCGATCTGCAAACCTTTGCCTGATGCCTTGGTACTCCGCGCCTACGCTTGCCCCCTTAGCACCAAAGGGGAAACTAGTACACTTTGCGCGCTGGCGCCCGCCTAGCCTTGGTCGTCATGGCTTGCGTCATGGGAACCTCGCGAGATACCCCTTGCCTTGATATCTCCGCCTCCCTCATGAGCTTTCCTAATGAGGCCGCTCCTGAGGAGGCCTTGCATCGTCCTCCCTGCGAGGCTTGGCCCCTCGCGAGGGTCTTGAGTGTTTGGCTGATGAAGACGGGCCGCACTAGGCCACTGGTGGAGCCACGCCGCGGGCCACAGGCAGGAAAGTCTGGGGACCCCCGTTCCCAGAACACCGACAGCCGCTCCATCCAACAATACTGCTAAGTCAAAGTAAGACATTGGTGGTAAGCAGTATGACTATTATCGCCCACAGCACTTTGAGTTCTACTCGTGCATAAAACATCTACGCATAGACCTGGATCGGATGCCACTGTTCGGGAACGTAGTATTTCAAAAAAATTCCTATGATGACACAAGATCTATCTAGGTGATGCATAGCAATGAGAGGGGAGAGTATGTCCACGTAACCTCGTAGACCAAAAGTGGAACCGTGTAATAACGTGGTTGATGTAGTCGAATGTCTTCATGATCCAACCGATCAAAGTACCGAACGTACAGCACCTCCTTGTTCAGCACACGTTCAGCACGATGATGTCCCTCGAGCTCTTGATCCAATTGAGGACGAGGGAGAGTTCCGTCAGCATGACAGCGTGGCAACGATGTTGATGATGTTACCGGCGCAGGGCTTCGTCTAAGCACTACGACGATATGACCGAGGTGTTAAACTGAGGAGGGGCCACCCCACATGGCAAAGAGAACAATTGTTGTGCTTTGGGGTGCCTCCTGCCCCCGCATATAAAGGAGTGAGGAGGAGGAGGCCAGCCTAGGAGGGGCACGCTTATAGGGGGAGTCCAACTAGGATTCCCAATCCTAGTTGGAGTCCCCTTCCTATTCCAAGAGGGGAAGAGAGGGAAAGAGGTGGAGAGGGAGAAGGAAAGAGGGGGGCGCCGCCCCATCCTAGTTCAATTCGGACCAGCCAATGAGGGGGTGGCCACCCTACGGCCCTCCTCTCCTTTCCACAAAATCCCAATAAGGCCCATTACTTCCCCCGGGGGGTTCCGATAACCTCCCAATAATCTGAAAAATGCTCGAACCATTCTGAAACCTTTCCGGTGTCGGAACATAGGCTTCCAATATATCAATCTTTATGTCTCGACCATTCTGAGACTCCTCGTCATGTTTGTGATCTCATCTGGGACTCCGAACAAACTTTGGTCATCAAAAACACATAACTCATAATACAAATTGTCATCGAACGTTAAGCGTGCAGACCCTATGGGTTCGAGAACTATGTAGACATGATTGAGACAGATCTTTGATCAATAACCAATAGCGGAACCTGGATGCTCATATTGGCTCCTACATATTCTACGAATATCTTTATGGGTCAAACCGCATAACATACGGTGTTCCCTTTGGCATCGGTATGTTACTTGTCCGAGATTCGATCATCGCTATCATCATACCTAGTTCAATCTCGGTATTGGCAAGTCTATTTACTTGTTCCGTAATACTTCATCCCGCAACTAACTCATTAATCACATTGCTTGCCAGGCTTATAGTAATGAACATTACTGAGAGGGCCCATAGATACCTCTCTGAAACACAGAGTGACAAATCCTAGTCTCGATCTATGCCAACCCAACAAACACCTTCGGCGACACTTGTAGAGCATCTTTATAATCACCAGTTATGTTGTGATGTTTGATAGCACGCAAGGAGATCCTCCAGTATTCGGGAGTTGCATAATCTCATAGTCTGAGGAACATGTATAAGTCATGAAGAAAACAGTAGCAATGAAACTGTAACGATCATAATGCTAAGCTAACGGATGGGTCTTGTCCATCACATCATTCTCCTAATGATGTGATCCCGTTCATCAAATGACAACACATGTCTATGGTTAGGAAACATAACCATCTTTGATTAACGAGCTAGTCTAGTAGAGGCATACTAGGGACACTTTGTTTTGTCTATGTATTCACACATGTACTAAGTTTCCGGTTAATTAAATTCTAACATGAATAATAAACATTTATCATGATATAACGAAATAAATAATAACTTTATTATTGCCTCTGGGGTATATTTCCTTCAATGTTGTGTGTCTCTATCGTCCACCGAAGCGGAGTACGTGGCCACCGGTAGTTGTTGTGCTCAACTTCTATGGATGATGCAAACTTTAAAGGATTACAGTGTCATTTGTGACAAAGTGCCTATTTGGTGTGACAATGAAAGTGCCATCAAGATTTATCTCAACCCGGTGCAACACTTCAAGACAAAGCATATTGAGATTCAGTGTCACTCCATCCGGGATCACATTAGGCGAGGGGAGATCGATCTCAAATATGTCAACATTCATGATAACCTTGCAGATATTTTCACGAATCCCTTTGATGAAGCAAGATTCCACGAGTTAAGGCATGAGCTAAATATCATTGATTTGAGCAATGTGGCTTGAACCTTTGCACACCCCACCATACTCTTCTTGATGTCTTGTGTAGGTGTAGGCATGCACATAGGGGGAGGGTTTGTGGCACCCCGGCTCAGAGCAACCGGTTTACCTTGCATTGCCAGCCCAGAGATCAAGTCTTCTGGCAACACACAACAACATGGTACAGAAACAACCGCATTATTGATGCTAGCGGAAACATAAGTTTGATATTACATGGTGCAGCTGAACAGTATCTCCATTATTTAATGAACATGAAAGGGGCCTTGATCACATAAACTACGCGGCAGCGGAATAATGACGAAGTGGAACTCCATAGCACAGGGACACCGACGTGGACACGGTCTAGACGCGGGAAGCTCTCCGATCTGATACGACTTGCCTGAAAGCTAGCATGACACGCCATGTCAATACATTGAATGTACTTGCAAGCTCACAACAAACATAAGCACAATGACAAACAATATCATGACCATTAATCACATTAATGCAATGCAAGTAATGCTATTGATGCGGTGAGACCAACATGTGCACCGAGTCCCTTGGACTCGCTTACCAGATGGGTTACCTCATAACCGAATGGTGATCATACCCGGATCACAATTGAAGCCAATCACTCACAATCAACACATGATCCAAAAATCATCATAAAACCAGTGCCAACATTAAATACTCAGTTTTTAAGATTAATTTTAATTGTTGATCCATGGTGTGACCTACTTCCGAGTTGTGTCCATAACTGAGGACGCGTCTATCGATAGATTAAATACCCTTTGTAGAGGTAGCACACTTTACCCACACCACAGAACCCATGGCCTCGCACTCCCATTCGGGTGGACCAACGGTGTTCCGATGAAACCCTTCACTTGCCATGACACTCTCCTGGCCACTCCGACCAACTCCCTCTCAGGGCTAAGTCATGGGTGGCCCCATGCCTACCAAAGGCATTTTCAGCCACCGTCATGGCAAAACGGTCCCAAACAGGGACAAGGTACCATAAGAAACAAACGGGCACACAAGGTTATGCCTGCTTACTGAGCTATGGTACCACACGCCCATAAACTTCCCTCGTTGGAGGCACTGGCAAGAGGCACGACAAAGGACCAAATCAAGACCCCCATAAGGTAAATGTGGTCGCACTGAGAAAACCTGATTCAGTGGCACCATGACTTGATCAACATTATTCAAGTTGGGTTATTATCAGGTTTAACTTGAAAATAAACTCACTCCACATCATATGATGCCATGGTCATGCAACTATTTGATATGCAAAACATGCAACTCACAAGAACGGATCAACCTTACCAAAGTAACTTTCTTGCACTATTCATCAATAAACCTTACTGATTTTACTACATTGGTTATTATCAAGCATCATTTTGGTTAAATTATCATTTATATGAAAATCCAATTATCAAAATGAAACCACCATTATTTATCAAAGAACTTTCATAAAGCTAAAACTTTACTCTACTTGACCAAACTAGTTCATGCATTCAACCAGTAACTTAAACAAGCATGAAAAAGTAACTAACATTAAACCATAATTATTTAACTAATTTAAGTGCATGAAAAATAGCTCATATTCAAGTAGGAAAATCATAGATATTGAAATGACATCATCCAAATGTTGGTGTGGCTTGCCTTAGTGAAGAGGAGTTCACACTCCTCCTGGATAGCTTCAAGACAAGTCTCTCCCTCTGAAAATATTTAAAAACCATAAAACAAAATATCAAGAACCATTCTGAAAATCACCAGAAATTCTAGGCAGAAAGGAAAAAATTCACACTTCGGTGTGCTGCTAGAGCTTTCTAAAACAAGCACAATGCAAAAAGAATCAACTCATTTGGACTTATAGGCTAGGAGATATCACTGGTCAAAGTTCTGGTCAAAATATTTGAATAAATTTGAATAAACAGAAAACCTGGTGGGGGTGACGTCGATGGTGTAAAGCCAGAAGAGACCTCCACTCATAACGCTTCGGGCGCGAGTGGAGAGGATGACACTGGGCCCCACCAGTTAGGAGAGAGAAGGGGGGAAGAAATAGAGTGCGGCGGTGCTTCACCGGAGCTCACGCCGGCGAGGAGGGGTCCTTCGGAAAAACCAAAGGTATAGGATTGAAGAGAGGGGCTACGGCACACCTCCCTGTACCCGTGGCACATTGGGGGATGGCTGGAGCTGCTTGCAATCAACCTCGCAAGCGGCAGTGGCGGTCGGGACTTGCCGGAGAAGAAGAAGGCGACGGCAAGGGGCAGTTCCAGGGGCTCTACTGCTTCCAGGCGTCACAAGTGGATCTCCAGAGACGCACCTGAGGGGTTGATTGGGCTCCAAGAGCTTGGGAGCAGGGCGGCTAGGCTACGGGGGACACCGACGAGCTCTGGTCAGGCATGACGGCCAGAGACCTGCCCGGCCAGGCTTCGGCTGTGTTGCGTGTTCATGGAGGTTGAGTGGTGCGGTGTGTGGCTTCGGAGCGGAGGTGAGGACTCTATTTATAGCCAGAGGGGGGAGGGGGAAACGTATCGATGCCGGAGCTCTCTAGAAGCCAGCGAGCAATGACGAGAGGCGTCAGCAGGGGGGTGAGGGGCTCAGCGATCACGCAGAGGCTGTCCATGCTCGCGGACGAGCACAGGGCGAAGGGGGGAGAAGAAGACAGGGGCATGGGTGCACTGTGGCTTTTGGCCGCGACGTGCCCGTGCTCGCTGCGGCATCTCCAGCATCGGCGAGCGCCAGGGAGTGGTCAAGGGTGAAGAGACGAAGCTGGTGGCGTGGCGCGGCAGTCATCGGCGAGCTCTGGCTTGAGCACGCGCTGAACATAGGCACTATCGTGACACAGAGCACATCGAACACATGCCAGGCCTCATGTCCACATGCGATCACCACCCTGGCTTGGTCAAAATGACGCCCACGCGCGGCCAAACCTTGTCTGGGTTGTAGTCCATGCAGTGTTTAGTCTAGGAAAGGTGAAGACTCAATGTCAGGCCAACTAGATGTGACTCTAGCTTACTCGCAAGTTTCTGGTCAGAAACTTGGTCACCAAGTTTGGAGGTCTTCTAGAAGGCCATTAGGGCTGATCTCCTAGGGTTAAGGGTTACTTAGGAGGGTAATAAGGCTCAAGAAAAAACAGACCTAAAGGATCAAGGAAAAATACACTTGATGTACAAAGTGCATTTTTGGGCCAGAAGGGAAATGATTTTTTGTAGAAAAAATATTACAAAAAGTCATGCAGTATTTTTGCTCAGGGAGGTGGGCCAAGGTTCAAAGAATATTCAGGAATTATCTCAAGATTTTTGGAGCAATAAAAATAGGGGTTGCTTTGGAGCACTAGTTTCTGAAATGAGTTTTCAGAAGGAAAATTAATATTTTCTTTTATGAAAAATATTCATTGGGTCATTTGAGGGTTTTTCAGAGAAATGAGGTTGAATGAGAGGAAGATGGGTCACTTGGGTGAAAGTCAAGGGCATGCCCAAGTGATAAGTCCATTTGAATTGGTTCCAAAAACTCAAATCCAAAGCATAGGCAAATCAAGTCCGGAAAAAGAGAGAAGGCACAATCCAGGTTGTCACAGTGTTGTTCCCTCAATGAACTCTCCCTCCCCCCATTATGCATAAATTTATCAACTCTTTCACATTAGCCATTTTTTATGGTACTTGTGCTTCAAAGACGAGTTTTGGTCATGGACCCAAGGATAATTCTTCGCAGTGCCATACCAATTGACTCAAACATTACTGGCTCGGACCACCGCCCTATCTCCTTGAGAGGCTTGATATGTCTCCAACGTATCTACTTTGTCTCATGCTTTTCCTCTGGTTTTGGACTCTAATTTGCATGATTTGAATGAAACTAACCCCGGACTGATGTTGTTTTCAGCAGAACTACCATGGTGTTGTTTTTGTGCAGAAATAAAAGTTCTCGGAATGGAATGAAACTTTCCAAGGATTTTTATATCGATAATAAGAATTTCTGGAGCCAAGACCTGTCGAAGAGGGGCACCTAGGTGGGCAGAACCCACCAGGGCACGCTCCCCTCTCGTGGCGCACCCAAGTGGGTTGTACCCACGTGGTGGCCCCGCAGACGACCCCCTGATACTATAAAATCACATATTTCCAGAAAACAAATCAGGGAGAAAGAATTATCACGATCCACGAGACGGAGCCGCCGCCAAGCCTTGTTCTTCCTCGAGAGGGCAGAGCTGGAGTTAATTTGGGGCTCCGGAGAGGGGGATCTTCATTCTTCGTCATCACCAACCCATCTCCATCGCCAATTCCATGATGCTCCCCACCAGGAGTGAGTAATTCCTTCGTAGGGTCGCTGGTTGGTGAGTAGTTGGATGAGATTCATCATGTAATCGAGTTAGTTTTGTTAGGGCCTGACCCCTAGTATCCACTATGTTCTTAGATTGATGTTTTTATGACTTTGATATGCTTATGCTTGTCACTTTGGGCCCAGGTGCCATGAACTCAGATCTGAACCTTTCTATTTATACAAAAGACTTGATCTGAATAAGCTCACACCTACTGAAAAATCTTTGCAAATGGCTGATAAATCAACTGCCATACCTATCGGTATCTGCGAGGATGTGCCCGTTGTTGTTGTTAATGTTACTATTTTGACTGACTTTGTTATACTTGAGATGCCCGAGGATGACAACATGTTGATTATCCTTGGTAGACCCTTCTTGAATACTGCAGGGGCTGTTATTGATTGCAATAAAAGCAAGGCCACTTTTCATATTAATGGTAATGAGCATACAGTGCACTTTCTGAAGAAACAATTCCAAGTGAATGGTATTAATGTTATTGAAAAATCTCCGACAGTCACTATTGGAAGTTTTCAAATACCTCTACCTACATTCAAAAAGAAATATGAAATGCTTATTGTTGGGGAAATGCGTATCCCCATTGAGGTAACTTAGTGATTTACGAAAGTTTTTCGGTTTCATGCTAATCGAAAGTGGTTGTTAATAAGACCTGATCAACCTTATTAATGAATCATTTTTGAACTATATGAAGTTGATGAATTTAGTAAGCACTGCCTTCTGCCCCTACTTTTTGTTCTCTGTTTTTATTAGTTAAATAAAATAAAATGCCATGATTTGTGTGTTTTCTGAATTTCTCGTGTAATAAAAATGACCCAAAAATAAAAGTTCTCAGAATGCTCCAAAAAATTTACATGATTTTTTCTGAATATTTCTGAATTTCTGGTGCAAATAATACTAGAGGGAGGTGCACCAGGTGGGCACAACCCACCTGGGCGCGCCAGGACCCCAAGTCGCATCCTGATGGGTTGTGGTCCTCACGTGGGCCCCCTCACTTATCTCTTTAGCCCATATCATCACTTACCTCCAGAAAAAAATTCTCCATTGCTCTCTCTCCTGTGTTCTTGAGCTCAAACCCGTGGATTTTGATCTCATTGCTCGAAGCTCCATGTCACACCCTAGCTAGTCATGCATCAGAGTGTGTGCATCATGTTTAAATTTTCCATCTAATTTGAAATGGGGATCTGTGAAACCCTCAGAATCATTTTTTTTGAAATGATCCAATTAAAAATTTCTCCAAAAGGGTCCAAGAAAATGCTCATGTTGCTCTCTGAAAATATTGGACAGAGATAAAAATCAAACCAATATTTTTTAAGAGCTCATAGGTATTTATTTTGGGCATTTGGAATTAATGCATAAATATTTGCATTGGAAATATATTAATTATATATATTAATATATGTCCAAATATTATGCCAATTATAAAGGAGCTCTGGAATAATATATCTAGCTCCTGCAAAAATTGGCATAAGGTAAATAAATGATTTAATATATTATTTAAATCAAAACAAATGTCAGAAATTAGAAAACAGAAATAATTAAAAAGGGGGAAGCTTACCTGGGCTCCTCCCTGTGCAGCCCAGCCAGCTGGCCGGCCCAGCCAGCAGGCGGCCCAGCCCGCCTCCCTCCTCTGTCATCTTCGTCCTCGACAGAGGGAGGGGAGTGTGGCCGGCGCGCGCGCGCGCCACCGCGCCACGCCACCTGCTCGGCTGCCTGCCTGCCCTCCCCTCCTCGCTCGATGCCCCGGACGACGCCACGCCTCCCCCCCTGCTCTCTCTCACTCTCCCTCAGTTCCTCCCTCCTCTCCCTCGCTCTCTCTCTCACACGGCCGAACACCACCCTCGCCGCCGTTCGCCATAGCAGCCGTCACCGGCCACCCCTCGCTCCCCCGACTAGCTCAGGAGCTCCGCCTCGACCCCCTCTTCCTCCCCACCGCTCCACGGGTCTCCGGAAGCCCTGCATCGCCGCCTACGTCGCCGTTCCCCTCCTCGGCCACCGGACGTCATCGCCGTCGATTCGCTGCACTCCGGCCGTCCCCGAGCCCGCTAACCATCCCTGCAGCTCCGCGGTGAGCCACTGACTCGATTCCCCCTCGCCCCGTCGTCCCTAGCCTCCTGTAGCTGCCGCCCCCTTGAGCTCCGAAGCTCGACGCCGCCGGTGATGTCGCCGTCGTGGACACGATCACCGTAGCGCCCAACCGAGCACACCCACGCCCTCACCGCACCGCGTAGAAGCTGTAGGTGCCAATCCCGCATCCCCGCAGCCGTTGTAGCCTCGACCCCGAGCTCAACCGAGCTCCGGCAGCCGCCACGGTCGTCGCCGTCGTTGGTACAGGCCACCCCAGGCACGGCCACCACCACCGTTCGACGCGCGGGAGCAAGAGCTCTCCAACGAGCCCAAACACGGCCTCACCCGTGCCCTGTAGCGCGATCCCGCATCGCGCCGCCGTCTCGGGCCTCGCCGGCGTCATGTCGCCGGTGGGTTTGACCCACCTTGACCATGGCAGGACCCCCCCTGTGTCCCTGACAGGTGGGCCCAGCCCTGTAGCTAATTAGGATTAGCACTAACCGAATCAGTTAAACTAACTACCCCCCCTGACACTGACCAGTGGGCCCCAGCGCCACTAATCCCTAATTAGGATTAATTTAATCCTGTTAAGCCCCCCTGTCACTGACGTGTGGCCCCCACACGTCAGGTTTGACCCCAGCCAGCCGCAGTTGACCACTGACGTCATGCTGACGTCATGCTGGCGCAATATATATATTTCTGGATTTAAGTTAATCAGGAAATTCCAGAATATTATTTAAACTTCAAAAATTCATAACTTTTATTCTGTAACTCCAAATTAGACAAATTATATATGAAAAATGATCAGAAAAATCCAATCTATCCATCTGTACTATTTTCATGCATGTTTAAACAAGCTAACGTGCTGTTTATCACAGAACAAGATAAAACACCTTAAATGGCAACTTATGAGTTTGAACTTTGAATCAATGGTTCAAATTAGTTCAAACCCATCTGTTCTTAGTTGCATTAGCCCAATACACTCATTTTGCCATGTCTCATGCATGCATCATATTGTTGCATACTGTTTGGTAATGTTTGTGTATCGGTGCTCACTGCGGCAGGTTCTACCCCCGAGGAGTACCGTGATAACCCCGACGAAGAGCAATACCAGTGCACCGAACCGCCAAGCAAGCAACCAACCATTTGATCATATCGATACAATCCCATATTCTCGCTCCTGCTCTCTTTTACTGCATTAAGACAATGCGTTTCAAACTGCTGTGTGCTACGGTAGTTGAACCCATTTCCTCTGCATGACCTGTCATTGCCACAGTAACTAGATGAAACCCACTAGCATGTGTAGGAGTTGTTTGAGCCATATGTATGTGTTGTTTCTACCTTGCTATGCCTGCTATGCTTAGAGTCGTGTCAGGTCTGGTTCATCTGGGTGATGGGCTAGGGTGAAATGTTTATGTCGGTAATGAGAGTGGTGTGGTGAACACGATTTGGTAAAGGTATCGATGAGAGGCCATGTAGGAGTACATGGTGGGTTGTTTCATTGAAGCCGACCTTAAGCACTAAGATCTGTATGTGTGATTTAAGAATCAGCTACTACCATGCATTGGGCCCGAAACCAATGGACCCTCTCGGCTTCTTATTCACCCTAGTTCTCCGTCCAGGAGTTGCAAGTAGTTTCTGGTGTTTGTAGCCTACTGGAGGCCGTGGACAGCGCTGACCGTAGGGGTGGGCTGTGATGCGGTAGGTACGTGGCACGGTGTACCGAATACCCGTTAGGTATCTCGGGAACCCTGTTCACATCGTTCGGGGCCGTATGGGAAACCTCGGCTGGACTCCCTGCGGATGGAACCTGGATAGGCGATAAACCTGGACTGGAGGCTTAGGTGATTAGGTAGGTCGTGGCCGACACCCACGTTGGGCTTCCGCTTGAAGGTTGCCGAGTACATGTCGTGTAAACGATGGTAAGTGGTGAGAGCGTGTATGAAGGAGTACACCCCTGCAGGGTTAACATGATCTATTCGAATAGCCGCGTCCGCGGTAAAGGACTACTTGGTTGCCTATATAGTTCATAGACAAGTAAATGGAAACTACTAAAAGCCTTCAAGATAAGTGTGAGTGCCGAGGATGGCTCTTCCGTAGGAAGACGGAGGTGGATCCTCGGTAGTGTATTGAAGTGGTGAGTAGTGGACTTGTGTGCGCAAAACCATTTCAAGTTGAAGTATCGTAGGATAGACTAGCCAAGAGTCAAAGCTGGCTTACTGCAATAACTCCACCAACCCTTCTTGATACTATGCATGTATGTAGGATCTGATGTAAGTCTTGCTGAGTACCTTTGTACTCATGTTGTTATAATCTACATTTTTACAGAAGACGCTGCAACCCCTTCTGATGGGTTCTATGTAGACGTTGACATCAACGAGTAGGCTAAAGGCCCAGGTGGTGACCCTGAGCTTGTGAAGGACCACGTAGTATAGCTAGGCTTTCCAAGCCTCTTTTATTTTACTAGTTGTCTGTACTCAGACAATGTACTTCCGCTGCTGGTTTGTATGACTGTATGACTTGTATGTTGGGTCATGAGACCCGTACCTTTGTGTATGTTATGTATGGCTCCCTGAGCCTTAAATAAAGTACTTGTGTCGTAGAGTCATGTTGTGATGCTTCGTTGTATTTGCACATAACGAGCATATTGTGTGTATGATTGAAATGCTTGGTATGTGTGGGATCTGACTATCTAGTTGTTTATCTTTAGTAGCCTCTCTTACCGGGAAATGTCTCCTAGTGTTACCGCTGAGCCATGGTAGCTTGCTACTGCTCTGGAACACTTAGGCTGGCCGGCATGTGTCCTTCTTCGTTCCTGTGTCTGTCCCTTCGGGGAAATGTCACGCTTTGAGTACCGGAGTCCTGTTAGCCCGCTACAGCCCGGTTTACCGGGGTCCTGCTAGCCCAGTGCTATAGCTCGGACCCATTTTGCTGATGACCGACACGTTCGAAGCTGGGTCATGGATGCCTGTCCCTATAAGTCTGTGCCACTTTGGGTTTACGACTAGTCATGTCAGCCCAGGCTCCTTATCATATGGATGCTAGCGACACTATCATATACGTGAGCCAAAAGGCGCAAACGGTCCCGGGCAAAGGTAAGGCGACACCCGTGGGGATACCGTGTGTGAGGCCGCAAAGTGATATGAGGTGTTACCGGCTAGATCGATGTGACATCGAGTCGGGGTCCTGACAGCGTTGGCATCAGAGCCGGACTGCCTGTAGGTTCTCCAAGCCAAACTGGTCGATGTTGAGTCTAGAAATTCTTTAGTTATATGTAGGGGAATTGTTTGTGGGTTGGAACGTAAGGCTCTTTTTACTCCTTTATCTTATGACATTCTGATCTGAGTCAGTCCATTCTTCCACCGGGGGTTAAGGAATTAGGATCTGTTCTCTCTATCAGGATCACGTGTTACTAATCAGTAGTACCTTATAAGTTTGATGGATACAAGCCTAGTTCAGTTCTACTACCACATTATGTTGTTAGAATGGATTCAGAACTTTGATATGATGATGTTGAGTGTGTACGAAATCCTTTGTCAAATGTCTCAAAATCCTTCTTGAGCATTTATAGCTGTTATGCTGCCGAAATTTTGCTAGAAATTCTAATGCCTTTGCATTATGATTGTGCTTTCAGATGGCCACTCGCGACCTCAATCAAGTGGTTCGCCTGACTCGATGCCTAGATGTACCCGGCCATACTGCCAAGTTGGTCAGGGTAATGACTGAGGCTGGATACCGCTGGTATCCCGAGTACACGGTCGAAGAGCAATTCCGAGACTTTAATCAAAGCCAGTATCTCTGCACTGTCAGGATATTTCCATCTTATCCTGGATCCACCGAGCCTCTTCACTGCTCCTATGGACTCGGGGTTACTATTGAGATGGCTGTGCAGGACGCCGCCTACTCTATGATGACCATTATGCGAGTCAGATCTGGGTTATTTCGGGACTCTGATTTCCGGTATATGCCAGGATCACTTCCGGGAGCACAAGGGTATCTCCAAGCTATCTATGCTGACCCCACTCAGGAGGATTCACGGACTCGCACCACTGCTGAGATGCTCGAGGATAAGGACCGTGAAAATCGGGCCTTAAGGTTAGAGCTCTTCAATACCCGTGCTGACCACTGGGCCACTTTGACTCGGTTCGCACCGGCGGTGCAAGCTGGATATTCAGATATGCGCGATCTCTATCCTATGAGATCTGCTCTGCCAGACGTGATGGTTTGGCGTGATGTAGGAGGCATCACCCCACCTCGCGGTCCCCGCAGGCCACCGTCTGTTGGTCCAAGACCTCATCCTAGCCCCTATGGTCCACAAGCTCCGCGAGATCGTCTGATTCCGGATGATCATGTTGAGCTTCCAGGCTATGGAGGTGACTTCTACGAGGACTACTATGGATCGGTCTGAGTTAGTGGTGGTATCACTAGTTCGCACTAGCTGTGTCGTCTATCGTCCCGCGTGACCCATGGGATATGACCTAGTTTGTACTCTTTCCGGACGTGTAGAAAAATAATGTATAGGAGCTTGGGATGCCTCCGATGAGATGTAATCCTTTTCTCACCGTAATAGTACTTTGTTTGGTCTTGTACTAAACCCTGTATGGTGTGTATGACGATGGAATAAAAGAAGCAGTTTCTGTTTTTTACCATGTCATACGGATGATCATCTTGCATTTCGAGTTATTCCTTACATTCTGTATCCTATGTCGGAATTTTATCATTCTGACTAAATCATTGTCTTGTTTACCTAGGATGGTCAACACGCGCGCTAACCCTGCTTCTCAAGAGCAGGCCGAAGGCAGTGAAGGCAGGAATGAAAATCTGCCTCATCCTCCTTCCCTAGCCAAGGTTATGATGGAAGCTGAGAGAAACAAGCGGGAGACCAACCGTTTGTTGGAGCGTATTGAACAGAACACAGCACACCATCAGAGGACTAACGTGGTGTCACTCGGTGATTTTATCAAATTGCATCCACCCACGTTCCACCACTCCGTCGAGCCTCTCGACGCTGATGACTGGCTTCGCAGTATCGCTCACAAACTGCGTTCCGCGCTGGTAGCGGAGGCTGACAAGGTCACCTTTGCTGCATATCATCTTGAAGGCCCCGCCAGTCTATGGTGGGAGAATTATGGAGCTATGCGCCCAGCGGGCCATGTCACTACTTGGGCTGAATTCAGCGAGGCTTTCCGTGAACATCACATTCCGGAGGGTCTCATGGACCGTAAACGTGAAGAATTTTGCAGTTTCACCCAAGGCCGACTTTCTGTGGATGTTTACAGCAGGGAGTTTGGTAATCTCGCACGATATGCAACCGAGGAAGTTTCTACTGACGCCAAGAAGCAAGCAAGGTTCCGTAAGGGACTTAGTCCTGAGCTTCGCCGTGACCTCCGTCTGCATGAGTGCACATCTTTTCAGAAACTTGTCAACAAAGCCATCAGTGCTGAAACTGGTCAGACTGACTATGACGCAACACGCAAGCATGGCCGTGACATGGGATCCTCATCCGGTGCTGGTCCTCAGAAGCGCCGCGTGTGGGTACCCAACACTGCCCTGCCACCCAGGTTCACACCGAGGCCATCCTTCCAGGCGCCTCGCCCCGTTCAACAGTCTGCACCGGCCAAACCCTATGGTGGTCCAACCAACAATGCTCTTCCGCGTACCAGTTCCGTGACTTGTTTCAAGTGTGGGGAATCTGGTCACTATATGCGTGAGTGTCCCCAGACCAACTCCAACCAGTCTGCTAAAGCTGTTGGCCGTGGCAAGCCGACAGGAAAAATATTCCACGCCAAGCCGGTCACCGCTTCACGTGGCCATGTCAACTGTATCTCTGCCGAAGAAGCTCAAGAGGATCCCTACGTCGTTCTCGGTACGCTTCTTGTTAATTGCCACCCGGCATCTGTTCTTTTCGATACAGGAGCCTCTCATTCTTTTATATCTGAAAACTATGCTCACTTGCATAACGTCGCATTCAGTGATATGCCAACCTCTATGGTAATTCAAACTCCGGGATCCAAATGGCAAACTTCTAGAGTAAGCCATGGAAATGAAATCCAAGTCGACAGACTTGTTTTCCTCGTGTCTTTGATAGCCCTTAAATCTTCAGATATTAATATCATTTTGGGTATGGACTGGATGTCAGCTCATAAAGCCAAAATTGATTGCTTCTCTAGGACTGTTCAACTCACCCATCCTTCGGGGAAGATAGTCAATGTCTTGACCCGAATAGCCAAGCGACAATTATATTCTCTTAACGCCAGCCCTTTGCCAGACCTTGAGGACGTGCCGGTAGTCTGTGACTTCCCGGATGTCTTCCCAGAGGAGTTGCCGGGTGTTCCACCTGACAGAGATGTTGAGTTCGTAATAGACCTCATTCCAGGAACCATTCCGATTGCTAGAAGACCTTATAAGATGGCACCCCTAGAACTAGCCGAGCTTAAGAAACAACTCGATGAGTCCTTGAAAAAGGGTTTCATCCGACCTAGTTCATCTCCGTGGGCTTGCCCCGTCCTATTCGTCAAAAAGAAGGATGGTACGGACCGGATGGTTGTAGATTACCGACCTGTCAATTTGGTCACAATCAAGAACAAATATCCGCTTCCCAGGATCAACGACCTGTATGATCAGCTCGCTGGATCCTCAGTCTTCTCCAAGATGGATTTGAGGTTGGGCTACCATCAAATCAAAATCAGAAACGGGGACATTCCTAAAACGGCCTTTGTTACTCGTTATGGCCAATACGAGTACACCGTCATGTCCTTCGGTTTAACCAACGCTCCAGCCACCTTTTCTCGGTTAATGAACTCAATCTTCATGGAGTATTTGGATAAATTCGTCGTGGTTTACCTTGATGATATACTCATCTACTCCAAGAACGAGGAAGAACATGCCGAACATTTAAGGCTAGTGTTGAAGAAACTTCGAGAGCATCGCCTTTATGCCAAATTTTCTAAATGTGAATTCTGGTTGTCAGAAGTGACCTATCTATGTCATGTAATATCTGGTAAAGGTATTGCTGTTAACCCTGAGCGAGTTCAAGCCGTCCTTAATTGGACTCCACCTGAATCGGTCAAGCAAGTTCGGAGTTTTCTAGGCTTAGCGAGCTATTGTCGTCGCTTTGTCGAGAACTTCTCCAAGGTTGCTAAACCTCTGACCGAACTCCTCAAGAAAGATAAGAAGTTCGAATGGACTCCACAATGTGAGCACAGCTTTCAGGAACTGAAAAGACGCCTGACTTCTGCTCCCGTACTGGTACTGCCAGACTTCTCCAAAGACTTTGTTATCTACTGCGACACCTCGCGACAAGGACTAGGTTGCATCCTTATGCAAGATCGACATGTGATTGCCTACGCTTCACGGCAATTGCACCCACATGAGGAGAATTATCCTACTCATGATCTAGAGCTTGCAGCCGTAGTCTATGCACTTAAGACCTGGCGACATTACCTCCTTGGTAATCGTTGCGAAATATTCACTGATCACCAAATCCTGAAGTACATTTTCACCCAACCGGATCTGAATCTCAGGCAAAGACGTTGGGTTGAGTTGATCACAGACTTCGACTTAGGAATAACCTACACCCTAGGGAAAGCCAACGTCATGGCTGATGCGCTAAGTCGTAAATCTTATTGTAACAACCTGATGTTACAACAAAGTCAACCGCTTCTCCATGAGGAATTTCGGAAGCTTAACCTTCACATTGTACCTCAAGGTTTTCTTTCCACCTTGGTGGCAAAACCTACCCTTACGGATCAGATTATCAAAGCACAGAAGGTAGATCCGGGAATCTCCCGCATCAAGAGAAACATTCAGAAAGGAATTGCGAATTGCTTCTCCATTAATGATCAAGGGGTCGTATACTTCGGGAATCGACTAGTGGTTCCCAAAGTGCGAAACCTGAGGCGCTTGATCCTTAAGGAAGCTCATGAATCTCCTCTCACCATTCATCCCGGTAGTACTAAGATGTATCAGGACCTACGCCAGAGGTTCTGGTGGACTAGGATGAAGAGAGAACTTGCTCAGTTTATTGCAAATTGCGACGTCTGTCGTCGTGTAAAAGCAGAGCATCAACGGCCTGCTGGCACCCTTCAACCCTTAGCTATTCCTGAATGGAAATGGGATAAAATTGGTATGGATTTCATTACCGGTTTTCCCAGGACCAAGAGAGGGAATAATGCTATTTTCGTCGTGGTCGATCGTCTTTCCAAAGTAGCCCATTTCCTACATGTTCGTGAGAGTATAACCGCTAGCCAGCTGGCAGACTTATACATCTCCCGAATAGTGTCCCTCCATGGTGTTCCTTTGGAAATCAACTCGGATCGAGGAAGTCTTTTTACCTCTCGATTTTGGGAAAGTTTCCAAAATGCTATGGGAACCCGTCTCTCCTTCAGCACCGCTTTCCACCCTCAGTCGAGTGGTCAAGTGGAACGCGTCAACCAGATTCTAGAAGACATGCTTCGAGCCTCTGTTATCTCATTCGGAATGGACTGGGAGAAGTGCCTTCCATTTGCCGAATTCGCTTACAACAACAGCTATCAATCTAGCTTGGGTAAAGCCCCTTTTGAAGTTCTCTATGGACGACGGTGTCGAACACCCCTTAACTGGTCAGAGACCGGGGAAAGACAATTCTTTGGCCCGGATATGATTCAGGAAGCAGAAGAACAAGTTTGTATCGTCCGTGAAAAGTTGAAAACAGCCCAATCTCGTCAAAAGAGTCAATATGACCGAAAACATAAGGCTATGACTTTCGAGGTTGATGAGAAGGCTTATCTTCGGGTCATTCCTCTGAAGGGAACCCATCGTTTCGGTATCAAAGGCAAATTGGCTCCTCGTTACATTGGACCTTTTCGCATTCTCGCCAAACGAGGAGAAGTTGCCTACCAGTTGGAACTACCTCCGCACCTCTCCAGAGTCCACAATGTCTTCCACGTTTCTCAACTCAGGCGTTGCTTCTCGGATCCTATCCGTGAAGTGGACCACGAAACGCTTGATCTCCAAGATAATCTTACATATCGAGAGTACCCCATTCGTATCCTCGATCAGGCCGAACGTACCACCCGACGTCATAATATCAAGTTTCTCAAAGTTCAATGGTCGCACCATTCTGAGGATGAAGCAACTTGGGAAAGGGAGGATCGTCTTCGACTTGAGTATCCCGCCTTCTTCCCGGAGGAAGCCAAATCTCGGGACGAGATTCTTTTGAGTGGGGGTGAGTTGTCACACCCTAGCTAGTCATGCATCAGAGTGTGTGCATCATGTTTAAATTTTCCATCTAATTTGAAATGGGGATCTGTGAAACCCTCAGAATCATTTTTTTTGAAATGATCCAATTAAAAATTTCTCCAAAAGGGTCCAAGAAAATGCTCATGTTGCTCTCTGAAAATATTGGACAGAGATAAAAATCAAACCAATATTTTTTAAGAGCTCATAGGTATTTATTTTGGGCATTTGGAATTAATGCATAAATATTTGCATTGGAAATATATTAATTATATATATTAATATATGTCCAAATATTATGCCAATTATAAAGGAGCTCTGGAATAATATATCTAGCTCCTGCAAAAATTGGCATAAGGTAAATAAATGATTTAATATATTATTTAAATCAAAACAAATGTCAGAAATTAGAAAACAGAAATAATTAAAAAGGGGGAAGCTTACCTGGGCTCCTCCCTGTGCAGCCCAGCCAGCTGGCCGGCCCAGCCAGCAGGCGGCCCAGCCCGCCTCCCTCCTCTGTCGTCTTCGTCCTCGACAGAGAGAGGGGAGTGTGGCCGGCGCGCGCGCGCGCCACCGCGCCACGCCACCTGCTCGGCTGCCTGCCTGCCCTCCCCTCCTCGCTCGATGCCCCGGACGACGCCACGCCTCCCCCTGCTCTCTCTCACTCTCCCTCAGTTCCTCCCTCCTCTCCCTCGCTCTCTCTCTCACACGGCCGAACACCACCCTCGCCGCCGTTCGCCATAGCAGCCGTCACCGGCCACCCCTCGCTCCCCCGACTAGCTCAGGAGCTCCGCCTCGACCCCCTCTTCCTCCCCACCGCTCCACGGGTCTCCGGAAGCCCTGCATCGCCGCCTACGTCGCCGTTCCCCTCCTCGGCCACCGGAGGTCATCGCCGTCGATTCGCTGCACTCCGGCCGTCCCCGAGCCCGCTAACCATCCCTGTAGCTCCGCGGTGAGCCACTGACTCGATTCCCCCTCGCCCCGTCGTCCCTAGCCTCCTGTAGCTGCCGCCCCCTTGAGCTCCGAAGCTCGACGCCGCCGGTGATGTCGCCGTCGTGGCCACGGTCACCATAGCGCCCAACCGAGCACACCCACGCCCTCACCGCACCGCGTAGAAGCTGTAGGTGCCAATCCCGCATCCCCGCAGCCGTTGTAGCCTCGACCCCGAGCTCAACCGAGCTCCGACAGCCGCCACGGTCGTCGCCGTCGTCGGTACAGGCCACCCCAGGCACGGCCACCACCACCGTTCGACGCGCGGGAGCAAGAGCTCTCCAACGAGCCCAAACACGGCCTCGCCCGTGCCCTGTAGCGCGATCCCGCATCGCGCCGCCGTCTCGGGCCTCGCCGGCGTCATGTCGCCTGTGGGTTTGACCCACCTTGACCACGGCAGGACCCCCCCTGTGTCCCTGACAGGTGGGCCCAGCCCTGTAGCTAATTAGGATTAGCACTAACCGAATCAGTTAAACTAACTACCCCCCCTGACACTGACCAGTGGGCCCCAGCGCCACTAATCCCTAATTAGGATTAATTTAATCCTGTTAAGCCCCCCTGTCACTGACGTGTGGCCCCCACACGTCAGGTTTGACCCCAGCCAGCCGCAGTTGACCACTGACGTCATGCTGACGTCATGCTGGCGCAATATATATATTTCTGGATTTAAGTTAATCAGGAAATTCCAGAATATTATTTAAACTTCAAAAATTCATAACTTTTATTCTGTAACTCCAAATTAGACAAATTATATATGAAAAATGATCAGAAAAATCCAATCTATCCATCTGTACTATTTTCATGCATGTTTAAACAAGCTAACCTGCTGTTTATCACAGAACAAGATAAAACACCTTAAATGGCAACTTATGAGTTTGAACTTTGAATCAATGGTTCAAATTAGTTCAAACCCATGTGTTCTTAGTTGCATTAGCCCAATACACTCATTTTGCCATGTCTCATGCATGCATCATATTGTTGCATACTGTTTGGTAATGTTTGTGTATCGATGCTCTCTGCGGCAGGTTCTGCCCCCGAGGAGTACCGTGATAACCCCGACGAAGAGCAATACCAGTGCATCGAACCGTCAGGCAAGCAACCAACCATTTGATCATATCGATACAATCCCATATTCTCGCTCCTGCTCTCTTTTACTGCATTAAGACAACGCGTTTCAAACTGCTGTGTGCTACGGTAGTTGAACCCATTTCCTCTGCATGACCTGTCATTGCCACAGTAACTAGATGAAACCCACTAGCATGTGTAGGAGTTGTTTGAGCCATATGTATGTGTTGTTTCTACCTTGCTATGCCTGCTATGCTTAGAGTCGTGTCAGGTCTGGTTCATCTGGGTGATGGGCTAGGGTGAAATGTTTATGTCGGTAATGAGAGTGGTGTGGTGAACACGATTTGGTAAAGGTATCGATGAGAGGCCATGTAGGAGTACATGGTGGGTTGTTTCATTGAAGCCGACCTTAAGCACTGAGATCTGTATGTGTGATTTAAGAATCAGCTACTACCATGCATTGGGCCCGAAACCAATGGACCCTCTCGGCTTCTTATTCACCCTAGTTCTCCGTCCAGGAGTTGCAAGTAGTTTCTGGTGTTTGTAGCCTACTGGAGGCCGTGGACAGCGCTGACCGTAGGGGTGGGCTGTGATGCGGTAGGTACGTGGCACGGTGTACCGAATACCCGTTAGGTATCTCGGGAACCCTGTTCACATCGTTCGGGGCCGTATGGGAAACCTCGGCCGGACTCCCTGCGGATGGAACCTAGATAGGCGATAAACCTGGACTGGAGGCTTAGGTGATTAGGTAGGTCGTGGCCGACACCCACGTTGGGCTTCCGCTTGAAGGTTGCCGAGTACATGTCGTGTAAACGACGGTAAGTGGTGAGAGCGTGTATGAAGGAGTACACCCCTGCAGGGTTAACATGATCTATTCGAATAGCCGCGTCCGCGGTAAAGGACTACTTGGTTGCCTATACAGTTCATAGACAAGTAAATGGAAACTACTAAAAGCCTTCAAGATAAGTGTGAGTGCCGAGGATGGCTCTTCCGTAGGAAGACGGAGGTGGATCCTCGGTAGTGTATTGAAGTGGTGAGTAGTGGACTCGTGTGCGCAAAACCATTTCAAGTTGAAGTATCGTAGGATAGACTAGCCAAGAGTCAAAGCTGGCTTGCTGCAATAACTCCACCAACCCTTCTTGATACTATGCATGTATGTAGGATCTGATGTAAGTCTTGCTGAGTACCTTTGTACTCATGTTGTTATAATCTACATTTTTACAGAAGACGCTGCAACCCCTTCTGATGGGTTCTATGTAGACGTTGACATCAACGAGTAGGCTAAAGGCCCAGGTGGTGACCCTGAGCTTGTGAAGGACCACGTAGTATAGCTAGGCTTTCCAAGCCTCCTTTAATTTACTAGTTGTCTGTACTCAGACAATGTACTTCCGCTGCTGGTTTGTATGACTGTATGACTTGTATGTTGGGTCGTGAGACCCGTACCTTTGTGTATGTTATGTATGGCTCCCTGAGCCTTAAATAAAGTACTTGTGTCGTAGAGTCATGTTGTGATGCTTCGTTGTATTTGCACATATCGAGCATATTGTGTGTATGATTGAAATGCTTGGTATGTGTGGGATCTGACTACCTAGTTGTTTATCTTTAGTAGCCTCTCTTACCAGGAAATGTCTCCTAGTGTTACCGCTGAGCCATGGTAGCTTGCTACTGCTCTGGAACACTTAGGCTGGCCGGCATGTGTCCTTCTTCGTTCCTGTGTCTGTCCCTTCGGGGAAATGTCACGCTTTGAGTACCGGAGTCCTGTTAGCCCGCTACAGCCCGGTTTACCGGAGTCCTGCTAGCCCAGTGCTACAGCCCGGACCCATTTTGCTGATGACCGACACGTTCGAAGCTGGGTCATGGATGCCTGTCCCTGTAAGTCTGTGCCACTTTGGGTTTACGACTAGTCATGTCAGCCCGGGCTCCTTATCATATGGATGCTAGCGACACTATCATATACGTGAGCCAAAAGGCGCAAACGGTCCCGGGCAAAGGTAAGGCGACACCCGTGGGGATACCGTGCGTGAGGCCGCAAAGTGATATGAGGTGTTACCGGCTAGATCGATGTGACATCGAGTCGGGGTCCTGACACTCCATTTCCGAAACTATTTCGGGGGATTGTTGCTTGGTATGTGACTCCACCGTTTGTCCAATTAGTTTTTGTTTTAGTGGTTTATACTTTGAATAATTAGCTACTCTTGGTGCTACTGTAGATGAGCTTGCATGTTGAATTCTTAGTGTTCTAAGTAGTTTGAATGCTTGATATGGCCTCTATGTATCCCTATGAGTAGCTGCTATCAATTTTATAAAGTTTTGCTTACAAATTTTTGTCACCCCAAAAAATTTATTTTCAGAAAATTGTACGCGGACATGATGAACCTATTTGGAAGGAACTCTTCGCGGAGACGATCCTTGGGGGCATCTTCTAGTGACAGTTCTTCTCGCCGATCTTATGTTGAACCAAGTGAAAGTTCCATGTGTGATGCCGCCACCAAAACATGCTTATGGCCTTGCGATGAATATATGGTGCGTGTGGGCATTAAAGAGGAATTTGAGCAATATGTTCACAATGCTGGCCTCGGTCCCTACCTTTCAGGTAAGTGTGAACAACACCAACTTCTTACTGAGTCATTCGTCAAAGGATTTACATTTTTCCCTCGTGAGTCTAGGGTGTCTTTTATGCTTTATGATAAACCATTTACTATCCCACTGGAGAATTTTGCTTACCATTGCAAACTACCATTTTGGGGTTCGCTTGATGAACCACCGAAGGTTGCGTATGCTTCTTTCTTGACTAACCTTTGTTACGGTGAAAATAAGGGAGTAAGACAAGGAAGAATAAAGAGCATTCACTTTCCCGCAATTCAGTATTTCACATTATTTAATAGGAAATGCATAGTAGGCAAGCAAGACTGTAGAATACTTTGTGCGCCAGACTTGAGCCTCATGCACACCGCTCTCACTGGTGAAAGGAATTATAACCTTGGACCAATTGTTGCATGTAGACTTCAGCATAATGCTAACAGTGGCTGGTTCTATGGTGGAATTTATGCCACACGTTTAGCATGAGAGCTGGGTGTTTCACCTTTGCCCTTTGATCCTATCCTACCCACACGGTATTTAGATTTTGATACTTTAAAAGAACATAAGATCCTTAAGGGAAAGGTTGATAATTTCACTAACAATCTAATGTTTAACCAAAAATCTTTGTGGACACATATTTGCCTGCGCCTGCTATTTTTGATTATCACAGCAATGGGAGATATTTTTTTCTTGAGAGCGAGGCCTGAGCTCATAACGCAGCAGTGGTGGTAGCACGGCGTGCCCAAGCATCCGCACCGAGAGCCTCTGTGAGCTACGACGCAGATTACTACCCTCCAGGCTACTGATCGATTACCAACTTAGGACAAAAGCCTAAGCTTGGGGCAGTATGTGTTCTCACCGACATTACGTTCATGTTCACATATCATTCTATTTGTCGGTGTTCACACTATTTCATTGTATCATCCATGCTTAGATTTATTTTCTTGCTTTCTTCTTGTGTGTTTGATAAACTTTAGAAAAACAAAAAAAATATTTGTAGTCAATTTACTTTCTATGCATGCTTAGTAGTAGTATTAAAAAGAAAACCGAAAAAGATTTCCTTGTTCTTCTTTTGCTTGATGGGAGCTTTCCATGTAATTATTTTTTTATCGTTTTTGCTTTTCTCTTTTTATATGTTTGCTTTCCTTTGAAAAAACAAAAACTCCAAAAATATTTCAGTGTGTTTCTCTGAAATTCTTTTTCTTTTAGTGAGTCATACCAAGGAGAAGACCATGATGAAAATGTTGAGTGGCTCTCATTTGCATTACTGTTGATCTAATAAAGAGCCCATTTTACCTTGTCTTCTCCTGTTGAATAAAATGTCTTGCAGATTCCAGCTTAGTCCATAGCACTCTTGCACTATTATTATTTTCATATCATTCGGTCATGCAAGTGAAAGGCAATAATGACGATATTCGATGAACTGGCCGTGGCAAAGAGAAACTGGTATGAACTCGACTTGTTCTGTTTGTGTAAATATGTTTAACCTAGTATCCATGATTCAGCCCATTATGATTAAACATGTTTGCAATGACAATTAGAGATTATAGTTTCTCATGCCATGCATAAGTAGCTGGGAGTGAATTATGATTTATCTTGGATATCAACATAGTGTTAAAATGATTGTGATGTAGTATGATGATATGGTATCCTCCTCTGAATGTTCGAGTGGCTTGACTTGGCACATGTTCATGCATGTAGTTGAATCAAAACCAACATAGCCTCTATGATATCTATGTTCATGGTGTTCATATCCTACTCATGCTAGTGTCCAATGTTACTTATGCATAATGCATGGTTATGATCATTGTTGCTCTCTAGTCGGCCGCTTCTCAATCTTAATTGCTAGCCTTCGCCTGTACTAAGTGGGAACTCTGCTTGTACATCAAAAACATTAAACCCAAAGTTATTCCACATGAGTCCACCATACCTACCTATATGCGGTATTACCCTGCCGTCCTAAGTAAATTAGCATGTGCCACCTCTAAAAAATTATCCTTTTTGTGTGCCTGGATCGTTCATGGAACGACAGGAGGTGGTCGGTATCTTCCATGCTAAGCGGGTTATTCTCAGGTCGAGTGTTTATTCACTCGCCATCGCACGAGAAAATGGGCAGTAATAGGGATTCCCAGTCCCAAACTCAAAAATGCAAATAATTGAACAAAACTCCCCCAGGACTGATGTTGGTATGGACGGCACCCATTGTTTCGGACAAGCCGTGGAGTGTGATTGATGGTGGAGGGGGAGTAAACCTTTACTTTTATCGCTTGGGAACCACCACTAGCGTGCTTAACATGGAAGATGTTGATAACTGATGGTCGTGAAGTAAATAGGAATGGTGCATGTCTCAAAATATCATTTATCTCTGTTTTAAAAATTGAGCTCTGGCACCTCTGCAAATCGCTGCTTCCCTCTGCGAAGGGACTATCTATTTACTTTTATGTTGTGTCACCACCTTATAAAACAAGCGCCAGAAACTAAGTAGAGCACAGCTGCCATGATTTATGCATTATGGGTAGCTAATGTTGGGTGCATCATGACTGAATCTTTTCTACCATGAATTACAATGTTTAGTCGCTGCTTGAACTTTGGAGGTGCTCTGCATTTATGTTTTGTGATCTCAGATAGGGCTAGCGAGATACCATGATTGTCATATTATATCATGGTTGTTTTGACAATGTGTTGTTGTTTGAGATATTTTATTATTGCTCGCTAGCTGATTATGTCATTGATATGAGTCATTATAATCTTTAAATGTTATTGTTGACATGGTTAGTTATAATGTTAGCTGAAAACCTGGGTGTCGTTTAAGCTTATTTATGCAAATAAGAGCAAAAGAGTTCGTAAAAGTTTTTCTTTCTCACTTTCAGTTTATCAACTGAATTGCTTGAGGACAAGCAAAGGTTTAAGCTTGGGGGAGTTGATACATCTCCAACTTATCTACTTTTTCTCACGCTTTTCCTCTTGTTTTGGACTCTAATTTGCATGATTTGAATGAAACTAACCCCGGAATGATGTTGTTTTCAGCAGAACTGCCATGGTGTTGTTTTTGTGCAGAAATAAAAGTTCTCGGAATGGAAAGAAACTTTGCAAGGATTTTTTATATCAATAATAAGAATTTCTGGAGCCAAGACCTGCCGGAGAGGGGCACCTGGGTGGGCACAACCCACCAGGGCGCGCCCCCTCTCCTAGCGCGCCCAGGTGGGTTGTACCCACCTGGTGGCCCCGCAGACGACTCCCCTGATACTATAAAATCACATATTTCCAGAAAAATAATCAGGGAGAAAGAATTATCATGATCCACGAGACGGAGCCACCGCCAAGCCCTATTATTCCTCGGGAGGGAAGATCTGGAGTCTGTTTGGGGCTCCGGAGAGGGGGTCTTCGTTCTTCATCATCACCAACCCATCTCCATCACCAATTCCATGATGCTCCCCACCGGGAGTGAGTAATTCCTTCATAGGCTCGCTGGTCGGTGAGGAGTTGGATGAGATTCATCATGTAATCGAGTTAGTTTTGTTAGGGTCTGATCCCTAGTATCCACTATGTTCTTGGATTGATGTTGCTATGACTTTGCTATGCTTAATGCTTGTCACTTTGGGCCCGGGTGCCATGAACTCAGACCTGAACCGTTTATGAATTCATCATTATATCCATGTTTTAGATCTGATCTTGCAAGTTATAGTCACCTACTACGGTTATGATCCGACGACCCCGGACTGACAACAACCGGGCCCACACTCAGTGATGACCTTAGTTTGAGGAGTTCATGTATTCACTATGTGTTAATGCTTTGTTCCGGTTCTCTATTAAAAGGAGGCCTTAATATCCCTTAGTTTCCAATATGGACACCGCTGCCACGGGAGGGTAGGACAAAAGATGTCATGCAAGTTCTTTTAATAAAGCACATATGACTATTTGCAGAATACATGCCTACATTATATCGATAAACTGGAGCTAGTGCCATATCGCCCTAGGTTATAACTGTCACATGATGAATATCATCCAACAAGTCACCGATCCAATGCCTATGAAATTATCTTATATTATTTCTGCTAAGTTACTACTACTGTTGCCACTGTCACACTTGCTACAAAATACTACTATCACTGTTACTGTTACTGTTACTATTGCTGTTGTCTCTACTATCAAAACTATCATATTATTGTGCTACTGATCAATTTGCTGCAGATAATTAATTTCCAGGTGTGGTTGAATTGACAACTCAGCTGCTAATACCTTCAAATATTCTTTGGATCCCCTTGTGTCGAATCTATAAATTTGGGTTGAATACTCTACCCTCGAAAACTGTTGTGATCCCCTATACTTGTGGGTTATCAAGGCTTTGGGTTGCGTTTGGTCCTCGTTGTCTTTTGCCTTCCTTTGAGCCGTTTTTGTGTTTGAGTTGCCTCTTGAGTGCTTGTGTGCGTGTTCGGTTGCTTGAAGTGTGCATTGCAAAGACCGTGTTTTCTGTGTTGTCGAAACTTGCACTTTCTTGGGCTTATGGTACTACTGTGTCTAGACACAGTACTACCGGAGGGGTGGGTGGCATCTGTGCTTGCGTAGCTGCAACCCCGGCACGGTACTACTGCTTCCAGTACGACAGTAATTTTTTGCTGCCGCTGGAAGAGCGGTACTACCACCCAGTCTTTGGTACTTCCGCCCGGGCGGTACTACCGCGATGACCCGTAGTACTACCACGCTGTCGAAAGCACGTGGGGGTTAAGAGCGGGCAGGGGGAGCTCTAACTCCCCCATACCCATTCATCTCTTCCCCTCACTTCGTCTCTCTCTCTCCTGCCCAAGAACGATGCCGGGGGACCTCGCGGGATCTCCATCTCCAGCCGCTCTCCTCGCATTCCGACCGGTGGGATCGATCCCCACCTCGCCCTCTTGCCATGGAACCCGGTATCTCCCTTAGTCCCTCTCTCTTTGCTCCGTTGTTGTGCTTCTAGGTTTTGGGAGATGCATGTGTAATTCTTGTGATTTTTGGCTAAATATGTGTAAGAGGAGAGTGTTGGAGACTGCTAGTGCGGTAGAGATGCTATTTGGTGTGATGCAACAATGTAGTTTTGATCAACGGTAGTTCTAATCTACTTATACGGAAGTTCCTAGATCCGTTCTTGAGTGATGCCATTCCGTGCGATACTACAGCTCCCCTTGGAGCGGTACTACTGCTTGCTCGTGCAAGAACTGCCATGTGCTATACTACTGCTTGCTGGAGCGGTACTACCGTCTGGTGCGCGGAAGTAAAATTTTACTTCCGCTCTAGGCGCGGTACTACCATACCAACCCGGCACAGTACTACCGCGGCTAGAGCGGATGTAAAATTTTACGTCTGCATTCTTGCCCGGTACTACCATTGAGTTAAAAATTACTCGGTTTTGTCCTCCCAATCTCATTTTTACTTGTTTCGTTTGGTTTTGGCCTTGGTCTTTGCAATAATCTTCTCGCTCTTCTCATGTGTTTGGATTTGTGTGTCTTACGTGGTGGCTCCGGTTCCAATGCAAGGCGCTCGAATGCCAGCCATGACACAAGCTCCAAGTGGCTGCGCAACCAAGAAGTTCCTAAGGGCTCCAGTTCCCCACAATGCCATGTCAAGCACATAGATAATAAGCACAAGGAGCCAACTGTCGGCATGGATGAAATGCCTTAAGGGGAGTTTCTGATTCGAAGAAAGCTCAACCCCTATCTCAAGCCTAAAGAACTCAGCAGGGGCAGTGATTTGTTTTGGACCAAGCAGCAAAATCTCATCTTCTTAGATGTTATCAAGGGAAAGAAGAACACCTATGTGCCAGTTTAGTGGATTGGCATGGACTATCTGAAGAAGAACCGTGGATCCTTAGGTGAGGCTCTAGATTTTTTGGAGCAATTTGTCATTGAGGACATCATCACCTTCCATCTTGACTTTGACCCGGAGCTGGTGGCTCAGTTCTTTGCTTTTGTCCACTTCCACACGGATGAGACGCAGACCATGACTTGGATGACGAATGGCAATAGGATGTATGCTGAGTGGAAGGAGTTCATGGCTATGTTGAGCATTCGTGATGAGGGGCTTGATGTGCCCGTTGGTTCCTGCCCACATGCCAACCCAGAGTCTGCAAACAAGGACAAGCTTCAACCTTTTCTTGTTGAGAAGACCCTCCCCAATGGCAAGAAGTCCTTTGTGCTAAATCCGTTTCTTGACATCATGCACAGGATCTTCCACAATTCACTTTTTCCTCGCATTGGTGACAAGGACAAGGTGTGCTCCTATCTCGTGGACATGATGCTCATGTGTGAGGAAGCGCATCGCATCAAGCTGAGCCTCTTGATGTCTCTCATATCATGTGGAGGGAGCTTCAGATTGCGGTATTCCATCGGAAGGTGCCCATCTATGGCCTACTTGTTCCTTTTGATCTTAAAGACTTAGGAGAACCTCTTTCCGGATGAAGAGTTCCTTCCTCCTAGCTGGATTTGACATGAGCCCATCAAGCTGCGCCAGAAGAACTAGTGGGCTAACACCACTACCCGGGGTGAGGCCGAGGCTGCTCGTATGGATGTTGATGAGGATGAGTTTGAGGAGGAGGAGGCTGAGGACAGTTGTGAGGGTTATGCACCTTCATCTACTGAGCCCTCTTGGGCTAAGAAGCCCAAGGCCAAGATAAAGGCTTTGTTCTCCATGCAGGCCAAGGGACAGTACAAGGCTCGTGTGAACGCCAAGATGGCTCATCGTCGCGACAAGGCTATTATGAGGCAAGTTGGTCTTGAGGTTGAGAGTGGCTCCGAGGATAGGATCACAGATGAGGAACCATGGAGCAGTCAACACTGCCGGTGGAGTGAGTCTGAGGAGGATACTGAAGTTCGCTCTTCATCCCGTCCTGCAGAGGAGTCTAAGGAGGAGGAACATGACTGGTGATGCCTTGGAGTTCTACCACCACCTGTGTCGTAGGTGTCCTCTCTGCCTTTTTGGTGTCTTGATGCCAAAGGGGGAGAGAGTGTAGGATTTGCGAGTCTTGTGTCGAGTCTTGTGTCACTTTGCTTTCGTTCAGTTGAACCTTCCTTGCTTTGGTTTGTTGGTTTGTGGTTGTGTTCGTGTGAGACCAGGAGACCATCATATGGGGTGAGACATATGCCCTCAATCTTATCTTATTGTCTAGTATGTTTAGTAGATTGTGAGCTTATGTTATCTTGTGCCCTCTTCTTCATGCTCACTTACTTTACCTTGCCTCCATGCTTATTGTCACTTATATTGTTGCAAGTTTTGCCTTGTCTATAAAATGTAGGGGGGGTGTTGATCCTAGTATGTGTGTCGTGTAGTCCAAAGCATATATATAGAGTGCACACATCTAGGGGGGTTGTCTATATTTTATAGATGTTGGGTTTTCTTATGTTCATTTTATATCCTTATGTGCAAATCCCATATTGTCATCAATCCACCAAAAAGGGGGATATTGTAAGGGCATACTTCTCCCTATGTGGTTTTGGTGATTGATGACAATGCATTTGACATGTGCATTGAGCTTTTCAGAGATCTCATGTCTAGGCACAAGACGATTCAGTGCCCCTCGGAGTCTATCGAAGACGACAGTTTTCTACGTTTCTTTTCGGTGGATTTGAGTCGTAGGAAAGCCGTACTATTAAGAGAGGGTCCGCTTAGGAAAGGTTAGGGTGGAATCAACACGTACACATCTGTTCCTTTTGCACCACCTTTCCTTCGCTTCTTTGGAGCACCGGTCGTTTACCCTTGTCTATGCGAAGATGAAGGCCTCCAAGTGTTATAGTTATGTGGCGTGCAGTAGTACTGCTCAAGGGAGCAGTAGTACCGCAGCTGTCCACAGTAGTACCACCAAAGGAAGCGGTAGTACCGCGTCTTGTGGTAGTACCACTCCTCCCGAGCGGTAGTACCATGGCCTCTAGCCCAGAACATTGGCACGCACGGAAGTAGGTGCGGAAGTAATTTTTTACTTCTGCGCCCTACGCGGTAGTACCGCTCCCTAGGAACGGTAGTACCGTGTCGGATTTTTGCATAGACCAGAACTCAATGAAGTGGCCACAGATGTAATTTTATTAGTCCGTGCCTTCCCAGCCCAGTTGAACCCTGCCTTGCGGTCGTACTGCAAGGTAGCGCGGTAGTACCGCTCCGGCGGTTCTACCGCTTGTTGCTATACACAACAGGGCCTCATCTGGTCTCTACCGTGCGAGCGGTAGTACCGCACGGTCTAGCGGTGTCGGAGTAATGGGCCACGGGTAGGCTAACCCGAGTCCCAGGACCTTTGAAGACATCAGGGCAGGCCGCGCCCTTCAAGCCGAGTCCCAGGAGCGACTCCAAGACAAGCCGAGTCCCAGACGGCGACTCCGAGATAAGCCGACTCTGAGCTGGCGACCTCCAGAGAGGCCGACTATGGAGAGTCG
>NC_041391.1:102294522-102341924 GCF_002162155.2 Triticum dicoccoides | reverse complement strand
CGCGGCACTGTTGCCATGCCTGCCCTGACCTCAGCCACAGTACGCAACGCACTGTGCCCACGACGCCGGCCTGTACGACCCGAAGGCGGCGGGGCCGCCTGTCAGTGGGTGGGCCGAAGGCGGCCTGAGCGCCCCGAAGACGGACCTGTGGGAGTCGGCCTCCCTGGAGTCGGCCGACTCCTCCCCAGGGCCCCACGAGCCATTAACCAGATAGGATGGGGAATGGCGACAATGATCGCCCGATAGACGGCAGCACTGTTGCCACGACCCAACGACCAAGCCTGCATCATCAGGAGTGCCGCTATAGTATCAAGCCTGTCCGTGGGACCCGCCAGTCGGCGGGCCCCAGAAGCCGGCGGGAAGGACGGTGGCCTGAGAGACAGACGGCTGGGACCCGCGCCCAGCCGGATTACTATTATACCCCCGGGGGGTAGGCCTATATAAACCCCCCTGGGCACCCATGCAAAGGGTTCGGACCTAGAGAGAGATAGACCAGATAGCACAGGGAGGAGAGAGCTAGCCTTGCCCTCTCCTGCCTCCCGAAACAGCTCCAGGAGCACCATTGTAGTCACTTTGCCTTAGTGATCATGCGGAGACCCCGCAGAGCAGCAGTAGGGGTGTTATCTCCTGGAGAGCCCTGAAGCTGGGTAAGTTCTGCTGGCGTGCATGTCTTCGCCTCATCCCGCTTCCAGGCACCGGCAACGTTCTACTCGCTCCCACCATGATAAGCCATCCTTTGGCATATCTCGTATCCAACCCCCGACATTTGGCGCCCACGGTGGGGCGAGGTGCACCGTCGTCCGGAGATCTGCTCTGGACGGGAACCCTGTTCCTCCCCGGCGAGCACAGCCAGCCCGGCACGCCGGATGGCGTCTGTGCCGACGCGCTGCACGGTGCTGAGATCACTTGTGGGGCCAGCTGCCTCGCCGATCTTATCGGCGAGGTTCGCCTCTCCGACGAGCCTGCGTCCGACGCAGGCACGAGTGGCCCCGAGAGCCTCCTCGCGGGCCTCCTCGACCAACTCCATGTCACCGGCGAGCCTGCCGCGGACCTGGAGTCCATAGGATCCACCGACCCGATGCTGGTCGACTCCAACACCGCGTCGCTCGATGCGTTCCCCACCAACGTGGTGGTCTACGACGAGCCGCTCTCTTATGCGGGGAGCGGCGGAAGCACCATCACTGAGGTCCTCGTCCTCGACCACGGCGAGCGCTCCGGCGAAGGAGCGCACGACCCGCTTGACGCGGCCCTGCGAGCCCTTGCAGCACCGATTCCGGAAGACGCCGACGCCGAGACGCTGGAGGCGCTCCGCCTTCAGCTCGTCGAGGGCGCGAAGAAGCTGGCAAGCATGAGGCGCTTGTCATAAGCTTACCAACGCGAGATGGATCGCGCCGTAGGCGGCTCGCCGGCTCTAACCGGGCCTAGCCGCCTAGGCGCGGTCCGACAGCGCGGTGTGGCAATCGCCAACCTCTTCGGGGTTGATCGCCCTGTGTATGCCACGCCCACAGAGAATATCCGTGCCGCCCAGGCGGCGGCAGACGAGCTCGACAACTTCGAAGGTGAAGAGCGCCGCATAATGACGGAGCAAGTTCAGCAGCTCCTCGACGCGGCTGCCGTGCAGAATGATGCCGGCTGCCGCACCGAGGCGCCGCAGTGCCAAAACGACGACCCATCGCCTCGCCGAGACCAGGGTGCGACGTCTCGGACGCCGACTGGCGGGGCCCGTGGGAAGAAGGACAAGGAGCCGGCTGTCAGCCACAGTCGGACTCACATCACCATCGAGCGCAACCAAGACGGCCGCCCCAAAGCGGTGGAACGGCGGGACGACTACCTGCCTCCCCCACCTCGCAGAGAAAGGCGAGTCTCCCCGCCGCCCGTGGAACATCCGACCCTCGGCGACCGCCTTGGCCGCCGAGAGGGAGTCGGAGAGAACGACGCCCGACACCGGATCGACCGACTCCACCGATCCCTGGCACTGGAAAAAGAAGACGAGTTGGGTCCCCCCTGCTTTGGACCCCGCATCCGAGATGAGCCCTTCCCCAAAGGGTTCACGCTCCCCCGAGACACACCCAAATATACCGGCACCGTGAAGCCGGAAGATTGGCTAATCGACTACTCCACTGCCGTCAACACAGCGAATGGCAACAAGCGTGTTGCCGTAAGATACGTCCCGCTCATGCTCCAGGGTTCGGCCCGGACGTGGTTGAACAGTCTGAAGCCTCGCATCATCAACAGCTGGGTCGACTTCACCGAGGCTTTCGTCCGCAACTTCACGAGCATGTACAAGCGACCTCCCAAGCCACGCCAACTCTCCTTGTGCGTGCAAGGCCCTGACGAGTCTACTCGCGACTACCTCACGCGCTGGGGCGAACTCCAGAACTCCTGCGAGGGCGTGCACGAGGTGCAGGCCATCGAGTACTTTACTGTCGGGTGCAGAGAAGGCACCCTCCTCAAGCACAAGCTCTTCTGCGACGAGCCGGAGACCCTCGATGAGCTGCTGATCACAGCAGACAAGTACGCCACGGCCAACTCCTCCATGAAGGCGGAGATTCGGGTCAGCACAATTGGCAAAGTCGCCCCTCAGGCTCCAAGAACTCCGGCTGGAGACGCCAGTTGGCGGCAACAGCAGAATGACCAGAAGTGCAAAGCCCCACAGCCGACATCCAGCAGTCGGCAAGTGGCAATAGCAGAGGACCAGCAGTTGGAGGGACCGCCTCCGGCGAAGCGACAGAAGGGCGGCAAGTCCAACTGGCTGCCGACTTTCTCCTACGAGCAGACTCTAGATGGTCCCTGCAAGTTCCACAGCGGCGCGAAGCCGTCAAACCACACCACCAGCAAATGCCACTGGCTGACCAGAATCGCCAATGGGGACGGCCTGCTCCCTCCCCCTCCTGCTGGGCCGCCTCCTCCACTGTCGCCCCAGCAGCCGGCCATCAGGCCAGTCGGTGTGATACCAGACGAGTTCCCGGATGAGCACGGAGCCTATCTGGTGTTCACCAGTGTAGCGGATGACCGACGCAGCAGGCGCCAATAGCAGCAAGAAGTAAATGCGGTTGCATCAAGTACTCCAGAGTTCATGCATTCGTCCGAAAAGCCTATCAGTTGGAGCAGAGCTGATCACCTAGAGGTGATGCCGAGTCCAGGCTCCTACGCCTTGGTCTTAGGCACCACACTTGCCACAGATAGGCGGGCCGCTCGCTTCTCGCGAGTACTGATAGACGGAGGCAGCAGTATCCACATCATGTACAAGGATACAATGGAGAAATTAGGAATCAAGCGAAGACAGCTTCAGAGCAGCCGGACTGTGTTCCACGGAATCGTCCCTGGCCTTTCCTGCTCGCCAATCGGCAAGATCCTGATAGATGTCCTCTTCGGAGACAAGGATCATTTCCGCCGAGAGCCAATTTGGTTTGAGGTGGTGGACCTTGAAAGCCCATATCATGCATTGCTAGGCCGACCCGCCTTGGCCAAGTTCATGGCAGTCCCCCACTACGCCTACCTCAAGATGAAGATGCCGAGTTCCAAGGGAATCCTAACCGTGTCCGGCAACTACAGGAAGTCGTCCGCTTGCGCGGCCGAAAGCAGTCGGCTGGCTGAGTCCTTGGTGGTCGCGGCTGAGAAACGGCTTCTTGATCAGGTCGTGGCGATGGCCGGCAAGTAGCCCGAGTTATCGCCCGACCCCAAGGAGTCGGAAGCAGAAGGATCATTCAAGCTAGCCAAAGAAACAAAGAAGATACCGTTGGACCCGGAGCACCCGGAGAGGTACGTTGTCATGGGCACAGGCCTTGACAGCAAATAGGAAGGCGAGCTCGTCGATTTCCTCTGTGAGAATCGCGACATCTTCGCATGGTCCCCCAAGGACATGCCTGGTGTCCTGACGGAATTTGCCGAGCACAAATTACACGTCCGATCTGATATGAAGCCCGTCAGGCAGCCCTTGCACCGCCTGTCAGAAGAAAAAGAAGAGTTGTTGGAGAAGAAATAGCCCGGCTCCCGGCAGCCGGCTTCATCATGGAAGTGTTTTTCCTGGAGTGGCTGGCAAACCCAGTACTGGTGTTGAAGAAGAACAAGCAGTGGCGGATGTGCATTGATTACACGAGCCTCAACAAAGCTTGTCCCAAGGACCCATTTGCTCTGCCGAGAATCGATCAGGTGATAGACTCCACAGCCGGATGCGAGCTGTTGAGTTTCCTAGACGCATATTCAGGATATCACCAGATCAAGCTGAACCCGGCTAACAGACTGAAGACCACCTTCATCATGCCGTTTGGAGCCTTCTGCTACCTGACCATGACGTTCGGCTTAAGAAACGCCGGCGCCACCTTTCAGTGTTGCATGCAGAAGTGCCTCCTGAAGCAACTCGGTAGAAATGCCCACGTCTATGTGGATGATGTAGTGGTGAAGACGGAGAAGCGTGGAACCTTGCTGGAGGACCTCAAGGAAACCTTTGAGAATCTGCACCGATTCCAGATCAAGCTCAACCCAGAGAAGTGCATTTTTGGAGTACCAGCCGGCCAGCTCCTCGGTTTCCTGGTCTCCGAACGCGGCATAGAGTGCAATCCTGTGAAGATCAAGGCCATCGAAAGGATGGAAGCACCCAGATGACTGTTAGATGTGCAGAAGTTCACCGGCTGTTTGGCATCCATCAGTCGGCTGGGCGAGAAGGCTCTCCCCTTGTATCAGCTCATGAAGAAGATGACCTTCTTTGAGTGGACTCCCAAGGCGGACGAGGCTTTTCTCCAACTAAAGAAGATGTTGACTACTCCCCCTGTGCTGGCGGCTCCGACTCCCAAAGAGCCCATGCTCCTATACATTGCCGCCACCAGCCGAGTAGTCAGCACAGTCATTGTAGTCGAGCGCAAGGAGGAAGGCAAGGCGCTACCTGTCCAGAGACCGGTATATTACTTGAGCGAGGTACTGTTGGCCTCCAAGCAGAACTACCCCCATTACCAGAAGATGTGCTACGGCATGCATTTTGCCGCCAAGAAATTGAAGCCCTACTTCCAGGAGCATCCAATCACTGTGGTCTGCACAGCTCCACTAGCCGAGATCATCGGAAGCCGAGATGCTTCTGGCCGAGTGGCCAAATGGGCCATCGACCTGGCCCCCTACACCATCTACTACGAGCCCCGCACCGCCATCAAGTCACAAGCACTGGCCGACTTCCTCATCGATTGGGCCGAGACCCAGTATCTACCGCCAGCGCCGACTCCACCCATTGGCGGATGCACTTCGACGGCTCCAAGATGCGCACCGGCTTGGGAGCCGGCGTCGTCCTCAACGTAGCCGAATACGAGGCGCTCATCCACGGGCTCCGAGGCGTCCAAGGGCGACAAGCTCAGATATGCGCTGCAGATCCACTTCACCGCCTCCAACAACGTGGCCGAATATGAGGCGCTCATCCACGGGCTCCGGCTTGCCAAAGAACTCGGCATTCGCCGGATCCTGTGTTATGGCGACTCTGACTTGGTGGTCCAGCAATCATCTGGCGATTGGGATGCCAAGGACGCAAATATGGCGAGCTACCGTTTCCTCGTCCAGCAACTCAGCGGATACTTCGAGGGGTGCGAGTTCCTCCACGTGCCAAGGAACGACAACGACCAAGCAGACGCCTTGGCACGAATCGGCTCCACCCGCCAGGCAATACCATCTGGTGTCGCCCTCCGGCGTCTCCTCAAGCCTTCTATCAAGCCGTCACCAGAATTAGATTCAATCTTTGTGCCGGCTCCGCCTGAGGAAGACGGATCCGACTCCAAGAAACACACAGTCGAAGCCGGCCCAGGGACATCAGAACCCGGCCCGGAGACTGCAGTGGCAAGATCGAAGACTCCAGAGCTCGGCCCGGGGACTGCTCTAGTCAGCCCCGGGACTTTGTCAAATCAGCAAGCGGCTGCGGACTCCAACCCGCCGCCTCCCAGCCCGGCCGCCCTTGTCCAAGTCGCACTAGTGACAGTTGAAGAAATAGCAGCACCTTCATGGGCCCAGCCCATCCTCAGGTTCTTAGTAAACAGAGAGCTGCCAACTGATGAAATCTTGGCTCGACAAGTGCAACGCCGAGCTGCAGCCTACACCATAGTCGGCAGAGAGCTGGTCAGGCGCAGTGTTACCGGCGTCTTCCAACGCTGCGTCGAGGCAGAACAAGGCCAAGCAATCCTTAGAGACATCCATGAAGGCGAGTGCGGTCACCACGCGGCCTCCAGGGCACTCGTCGCCAAAGCCTTCCGGCACGGTTTCTTCTGGCCAACCGCCCTGGAAGAGGCCAAAGAGTTAGTCCAAAAGTGCAAGGGGTGCCAGATTTTCCGTTCCAAGCCACTTCAGCCAGCTTCCGCACTCAAGACTATCCCCATCGCCTGGCCCTTTGCAGTCTGGGGCCTGGACATGGTGGGACCATTCAAGACGGCACGAGGTGGCTTGACTCACCTACTTGTCGTAGTGGACAAGTTCACCAAGTGGGTGGAGGTGAAACCCATCAAGAAGTTGAATGGTACGACTGCAGTGACCTTCATCGCTGACATCACAACTCGGTACGGCATCCCACACAGCATCATCACCGACAAGCACAAATTTTGCCAAAGGCGCCTTGGCCCATTTCTGCGCGACATAGGGCATCCGACTGGACTTAGCGTCTGTTGCCCATCCGCAGTCGGCCAGGTGGAGCGAGCGAACGGCCTCATCTTATCCGGCATCAAGCCTCGACTCGTCGTACCGCTGGAGCGATCTGCCGGTTGTTGGCTTGAGGAGCTGTCAGCCGTCCTCTGGAGTCTGCGCACGACTCCAAACAAGTCAACCGGCTTCACACCCTTCTTCCTCGTCTATGGTGCCGAAGCCGTCATCCCAATGGACATTGAGTTCGACTCCCCGCGAGTCACCATGTACACCGAGGAAGAAGCAGAAGAAGCATGTCAAGACGCCGTCGATCTGCTGGAAAAGGGCCGGCTGTTGGCACTCAGCCGGTCCAGCATCTACCAGCAGAGTCTGCGTCGATACTACAACAGGAAGGTCAGGCCAAGGTCTTTCCAAGAAGGCAACCTTGTGCTCCGGCTGATCCAGCGAACAGCCAGCCAGCACAAGCTGTCGGCACCTTGGGAAGGCCCCTTTATCATCAGCAAGGTGCTAGGGAACGACGCCTACTATCTGATCGACGCTCAGAAACCCCGAGCGTGCAAGAGGGACGACTCCGCAAAGAGATAGAGCGCCCGTGGAATGCAAATCTTTTTCGAAGATTTTACAGTTGATGCAGTATGTATCACACTACCCCTTTGTATTAAAGTACGAAGACTTTGGGCCCCCTGAGACGAGCTCGGGGACTGCCCTTTTTGTTATCTGTATGATAAGAATTATGCCTTCGAGTACATTACTTTCATTACAAGCCGCTTGGCACCGGGCCAGACTAGTCGGCCCGAGGACTCGCCGCCTTGCGCTATGAGGAGCTTCCCGCAGTCACACAAGTAGTGCGCGGTGCCCAATCCGCCTCCTGGCAAAGCCGCAGCTCGCAGAGCGACTGTGAGGCGGGCAGGAGTGAGGAAGAATGGGCGCCCACACGAAAAATGGCTATGGACCTAAAGCACGAACATAGCGTAAGACGGCCTCCAGCATTTCCGAAGCAGAAAGCCGACTCATGAGTAGCTGGCTCGCCGTCTTTATTAGCCTCTATCAAGGACGGCCGACTCTTGGGTAGTTGGCCTGTCGCTTTCCATCCGACTTGCTAAAGAAACTCTAAACGGCCAAGTACTTGCCTTCCCGAAGTAGCCAAGCACTTGACCCAGCGACAGTCCCCAGAGCGGCTGTCCGACTGACAAGGCAGCGACTAAAGGAAGGCGGCAAAGGGAAAAGCCTAAAGAGCAGTAAGCAAGGAAAGACGGAAATCGGATAAATATTTACATAGGCCCTTGGCCGATTCTTCGAATAGAAGTTCAAGATACACCCCGCGGGTGGAATTGTTCGAATCTAACAAAGTTTTCAAAAGATTACTAAGACAGACAAGCAGAGGCGAAAAAGGCAGCCTAGGAGGCGGCATCTGGGATCGGAGGATCGGAGGAGACGGCGGTGTCAGGCGCCAGGGCAGTCGGCTGGGCGGTCTCGGTTTGATCGCCTCCAGCGGCAGTCACCTTCTCTAGACGCGGCTCGTTGCTGGAGGCACGGTCGAGCTGAGGCAGGCCGCCTGCTCCGTCTTCTGGCACCTCCGCCTCGCCTTCGTCCTCCGCCTCGTCCTCCTCCTTGGTGCTGGAGTCGATCACCTCCGCCGAGTCCTCGCCATACTCCGGGTTCATCCCGAACCACTCTGGCGGCACTTCCTCGCCGCCTTCAGCCCGCTCGGGGACGAAGACACTGGTGTCCGTGTACTCGGTGATGGCCGCCGCACGCTCGATAAGGGCGCCCTCCATGGCCTCCAGCTCGGCCTGGGCTTCTGATCGGAACGTGGCCAGACGGTCCAGGTCCAGCCCTGGATACCACGCCTTGACGAACTCCAAGGCCCGGCGCGCTCCGGCCCGGGCCGAGGAGCCCTTCCAGGCCTCAAGACCGCCGGCAACGACCTCCAGCCAGTCGGCAGTTCGGCTGGCGGTGCACAGATCCAGCGTGCCTGGCCACAGGGCGGCAACCGCCTGGGCACCGGCACGCTGAAGCCGGTGCATCAGCCGATGAGCCGGACGAAGACGGGCTTCAATGCTCAGAAGCTGCTCATCGATGGTTCGGGGGGGCATTAGTGACGATCTCCTCACCGTTTGCCCTTCGCGCCTCACGAGCAGCCTCGATGGCCAGAGGGACTGCCTGCGAGTGACCAGGGAAGAAGTCTGCCAAGACAAAAAAAGAAGCAAGTCGAAAAATTAGAAGTCGGCCTGACACATAGTCGGAAGCCCGAAGAAACGAAAGAAACTTACCATCAACGATATCCTCGATCTCGTGGAAGCCGTAGGTCAGCATCGCCTCCCTGTTAGTCCAGGAGGAGCGCTCGCTCTCGAACTCGGCCAGGAGAGCGGCCTCCTTCTTCTCGGCCTCGTCCTGCGCCTTCTTGAGCAGCTCCTTCTGCTCGGCCAGCTGCGCCGCCAGCAGGTCACGCTCCGCGGCAAGCTTGCTACACTCCTCCTCCTTGGCACGCCGGGCGGTATTGGCCTTGCCCAGCTGCTCCTGAAGAGCGGCGTTGGCTCCTGAAGAACAAAAGAAGAGATAAATAAGTCGTCAGCAAAGAAGATCGCCAGGAAGATCCGGCCCGACTGCTCAGCAGTCGGCCCGAATCTCAGGGACTACAGCCCGCGGGTGCGCCAGCGCGCCCCCGCGAAGAAGAAGAACTTACTCCGGCTTTCCGACAAGTCGGCAGCCCGCTTGCTCAACTCCTCAACATTGCGGGTGAAGGCAGTGGCGCGGAGGTTGTGATACTCCTGCAATAAGTCATTGAAGACAAAGTTAGTATTTGGAACTCGCCAGAGGGAGTTCCGAACCGCCTGCTCAGCAGCCGGCCCGGAACTCGGGGACTACACCCAGTGGGTGCGCTGGCGCGCCCCCATAGAGAAAAACAAGAATCAAAAAGGAAAAGAAACTTATTCGGACGGCCATTCATGCGGCCAGATGCGCTCTGGTGCAGGCTTGAAGGGCGTCGCCTTCGGCCCGCAGCTTCGCCTGGACTTCCAGAAGCGATTGATTTAGCGGCCCGATGCCGCCTCCGCGCATCCACCCGGTGGGCGCGGTGCTTGTGGCCTCGGCATCTAGGGTTACCGAGCTGGCAGCGCTGGTCTCCCGAGGTCGCGGCGCCGAGGTCGCCCTCTCAAGACGGCGGCGCACCGGCGAGACAACTTGGAGAAGCAGCCGCGCCTCGGCCTCGTCTGTGACCGGCGGCTCCGACGGACCCACCGGCTGTTTGCCGTGCGGTCTCCCAGATGGCGGTGGAGGCGGCGGTGGTGGCACGAGAGTGTCCGACATAGAAGCCTCGCCGCTCTCCTTCTCCACGACGGGGTTCTCGGTGCCGGCCTCTCCGGTCTGCCCCGTGAACTCCGGAGGCGGCGGTGCAGATGACAGTGGGGGGACGAGCATCACCGATCGGTGACGCGCGGCCTCCTCGGCACGCCGTCTCGCTGCAAGGGCGGCTTCGGCATCCTCCAGCTTCTTTTGGGCGGAGGCGGCCGCCCTATCGGTCTCCGCCTTCTCCAGACGTTCGGCCTCCTCCTCCTCACGCTTCTCCCGCGCATTTCGCTCCATCGCCTCCCGGAGGTCGGCGGCGGGGTCGGCCCGCCGAGTATTGGCGGACGTCTCTGCCGACCCCATGACGGAGGGGACGGCGACTCTCTCAAGGGAAAGAGGGGCCCTGAAGAAGAGTGGAGGGACTATAAAAGAAGACTCGGACAAGATTCAATGAAGGAAAATAAAAAAGCGTAAAGACTTACGTAGAGACTAGCGGCGGCCTTCTCACTTCCCTTCGGAAGCGGTTGGCCTGCGCGGCCGCCTCCTCCCGGCTGGTCGCGGCGGCCGCCCCCTTTATCTTCTTCAAATTGCCACCGAGTGCACTCGGCCCGGCGTGACGCCTCTTCAAACCGCCTTGGCCGGCGGAGGAACCAACCATCGGCTGGTGGCGCGGGGTGACCTCCCCTTCGGCGTCGTCCTTAGGCCAGTCGGCGAAGGTAGCCGAGGGCCTGAAGTCGCCTTCTGTTCCTTCTCCCCCGCCTTCAGCGTCGGCTTACATCGCCGCCGCCCCCAAGTCGAGGCCGTCGATGTCGCTCTCCGCACGATCCGGAACATACTCGCGGGGCTGTCTCGTGGCGCCGGCTGCAGGCTGCATAAGGGTATTCTAGCTCAGAAGAAACCGACAAGAGTCAGAAGCCGGAGTCGGCCGCAAAGAAGACAAAACAATAGGGGGACGCGACTTACCACTGGTGGGGGGTTGTCGCGTGAGTACGGCTCCTCGCCGAACTGCCAGTCCTCCTCGAACTCGCAGTGCGCGATATGGTTCACCAAGTTCGCCACCTCTCTGCGGGGCATCTCCTTGGTGCTCATCCGACTTGGGTCTCGGAGGCCGCTCATCTGACAGATCAGGTGAGGCCGGCCTTGGAGCGGGAGAACTCGGCGCGCCACGAAGGCGGCCAGCAAGTCGGCCCCGACGAGACCCTCCGACTGCGTCAAGACTCGGAGTCACGCTACGGCGGCGGCTCCGGCGGGAGTCAGCATCTTGACTCGGTGAGACCAGCTGGGGAGCCTCCCAGTTAGGGGGGCGGCATTGTAAGGCGGCAAGTTGACCCAGTCGCCGTCGGAGGCGAGGTTCTTCACGTAGAAGTATGAGCGCTGCCACATGTTCACCAACTTGATCAGCGTGATGGGAGGAAAGGGGTTGTCGGCCATCAAGCGCCGCACCGTGATGTAGGCGCCGCACTGAGCTGGTACGCCGGCGACGTGCGTGCCGAGCTTAGAAAAGAAGAATTCTCCCCACAGCTCGATGGTGGGGAGAACGCCGAGGAAACCTTCGCACAGATTGGCGAAGGCGGAGAGCAACACCACCGTATTCAGAGTGAGGTGGTGCGGTTGAAGGCTGTGGAACTCCAAGAACGAGCGGAAGAAGCCGCTCGCCGGCAGCCCCAGGCTGCGCATGAGGTGCGAGCGCAAGATGACCCGCTCGCCCTCCACTGGCGCCGGCCGGATCTCCCCCTCCGGCGTGGCGTAGGCGCGCACGAGGTCCGCGCTGGGGAGACGGCGTGTTTGGTGGAGGAACTCGATATGTTCCTCTTCTACCTCCGAGCCGTCCCACACGCCAGAGCGCATGGCGGGGGCCGCGGCGGAGGAAGAGCTCATCGCCGTGGTGTGGAGTGCTCTTGCTCAACGGCGGAGGCAGGAGGGAGAGAAGGCAAGATGAGGCGGGGGAGCGGGGAAGAAGGACGCGCGTGTTGTGCCGCTCCGCTCCCCCCCCCCCCCCCTACTTATAGCCCTGTGGGCTGAGAAGCCGAGGAGGTGGCCGTGGGATTAACTGCGCACGATGCCCCACGCCGCCCCACGATTTACCCCACGAAGTTACTGCACGCAGTAACGACGTGGGAAAACCAACCGTCGACGGCCGCAACGGATCCGTTCGTATGCCGAGGCACGGTAGTGGCAGGCCCCGCCTGACGGCCCGTCCCGTCGCGCGCGTGGGCGGGCAGACTGTCCTCTCCACGTGGCGCCACGCGATAGGACCGCCTTGATGGCTGCGGGGAAGCGTATCAGGCACGCCGCCTGGTTTCCCGCCGCGACTTTCGAGCTGCGGCTCTTCGCTAAAAACATCCGACTCTTGACAGTTGGCCCAAGGGAAGACGGCAGCCGAGTTCCAGAGTCCGCTCCTGGAAGGTTGAAACTATTGAAGCCCCACAATGCAGTGTCCGCAGGGCTTCACCAGCTTCGGGGACTACTGTCGAAGTAATGGGCCACGGGTAGGCTAACCCGAGTCCCAGGACCTTTCAAGACATCGGGGCAGGCCGCGCCCCTCAAGCCGAGTCCCAGGAGCGACTCCAAGACAAGCCGAGTCCCAGACGGCGACTCCGAGATAAGCCGACTCCGAGCTGGCGACCTCCAGAGAGGCCGAGTATGGAGAGTCGGCCCATGACTCCTCCCTCATCTCAAAATACGATGCGGGGTACGGTCACAGCGTGGCCGTTACCCCCCTGCTTACGAAGGGCCGGCATGGCTACAGTGAGCCGTATCGCTGGAAGATCTCCGGCGAGGCGCGGCACTGTTGCCATGCCTGCCCTAACCTCAGCCACAGTGCGCAACACACTGTGCCCACGACGCCGGCATGTACGACCTGAAGGCGGCGGGGCCGCCTGTCAGTGGGTGGGCCGAAGGCGGCTTGAGCGCCCCGAAGACGGACCTGTGGGAGTCGGCTGACTCCTCCCCAGGGCCCCACGAGCCATTAACCAGATAGGATGGGGAATGGCGACAGTGATCGACCGATAGACGGCGGCACTGTTGCCACGACCCAACGACCAAGCCTGCGTCATCAGGAGTGCCGCTATAGTATCAAGCTTGTCCGCGGGACCCGCCAGTCGGCGGGCCCCAGAAGCCGGCGGGGAGGACGGCGGCCTGAGAGACAGACGGCTGGGACCCGTGCCCAGCCGGATTACTATTGTACCCCTGGGGGGTAGGCCTATATAAACCCCCCAGGGCACCCATGCAAACGGTTCGGACCTAAAGAGAGATAGACCAGATAGCACAGGGAGGAGAGATCTAGCCTTGCCCTCTCCTGCCTCCCGAAACAGCTCCAGGAGCACCATTGTAGTCACTTTGCCTTAGTGATCATGCGGAGACCCCGCAGAGCAGCAGTAGGGGTGTTATCTCCTAGGAGAGCCCTGAAGCTGGGTAAGTTCCGCCGGCGTGCATGTCTTCGCCTCATCCCGCTTCCAGGCACCGGTAACGTTCTACTCGCTCTCACCATGATAAGCCATCCTTTGGCATATGTCGTATCCAACCCCCGACAAGCGGTATTACTTCAAGCTCTTGCGGTAGTACCGCGAGTCTATGCAGTAGTACCGCATGTCGCGTGTTGAATAAGTGGGTAACGGTTGGATCTTCCCCCCATTATATAAAGGTGGTCTTCTTCCCCAAGTTGACCACCTCTTCCCTCCCCAAGCTCCATTGTTGCTCAAAGCTCCATTTTCGCCCGATCTCTCTCCCTAGCCAATCAAACTTGTTGATTTTCTAGGGATTGGTTGAGAAGGCCCCTATGTTCACTTCCACCAAGAAAAATTTGATTCCCCCCACTAATTCCTGGCGGATCTTGTTACTCTTGGGTGTTTGAGCACCCTAGACGGTTGAGGTCACAGCGGAGCCATATTCCATTGTGGTGAAGCTTCGTGGTGTCGCTGGGAGCCTCCAATTAAGTTGTGGAGATAGCCCCAACCGCCTTCAAGTGCACCAATAGTGGAATCACGACATCTCGCATTGTGTGAGGGCGGGAGGATAATACATTAGCCCTAGTGGCTTCTTGGGGAGCATTGTGCCTCCACACCGCTCCAACGGAGACGTACTTCCTCTCAAAGGGAAGGAACTTCGGTAACACATCCTCGCCTCCACCAACTCCACTCTTGGTCATCTCTCACCTTTACTTGTGCAAGCCTATTTTGTGTTGTATCCTTTGCTTGCTTGTGTGCTTGTTGTTGTTGTTGCATCATATAGGTTGTTCACCTAGTTGCACATCAAGACAATCTACTTTGATGCTAAGTTTAATTTGGTCAAGAAAAGCTAAAAATTGTTAGTTGCCTATTCACCCCCCCCCCTCTCTAGTCAACCATATCGATCCTTTCACTAAGTATGCTTGAAGTACACGCCAAGTCTTCGGGCGCCATACTTTGAAGGTCTTCGGAGTCTTACTTCCCCAATGGGCTGGCAGTTCATCCCATACATCAGGCCGGCTGGGCTAGGACCCCTAGCCCAGGACACCGTCAGGCGGGGTTTCAGGGATGAGCATAAGAGAGAGACACTAGCGACCCACTTCTTGATCATATGAAGTGACCCATGGCAAAAAGTCTAGAAGCGAAGGCACGCCGACAATAGCGTGCGCAATAGGCGCAGAGATGAATAGACACATCATGGGGATTGGTGTTCTTTAGACTTGCATCATGGGGGGTAGGTGTAGAGCACGAAATGCACTACAAAAAAAACACATCCATGACATTTTGGGCCGAACGAAATTTTTTCTGTCATACATATGACACTTCTATGATGATAATTGTGACAAAACCCGGTATCATCATAGATGTGGTGGGCTCCTACTTCTATGACAAAAAATCATGATAGAAAATGAGCTTTTCATCCTGGGCGGGCCAGAGACGCAGCTGCATGACATTCTTTGGGCCGTCCATGACGGAAAAAACCGTGGTGGAAGCGAGGGCGAGGAAAATTTCGGGGAGTTCTCGGTTACGGTGGGTGGTCGGGGGCCGAGTGATGCGCATTTCTCTCGTACACGTACGCGCATGTGTGCGAGGCGTTGGCTCTAACTGAACCCGAGCGAGGCGTTGGGCTCTAACTGAACCCGAGCGATTGCACTGCAGGCTACGCGTTACTTAACCCGAGCGATCGATTCCTTCGCTACTGTTGCTAACTGAAGCCGATCGATGCTGCCTCTCTGGATGAACAGTGAGCGTTGCGGGGGGGTGGATGAACAGTGAGTGGTGGGAGTGGATGAACAGGACTCATGGCATTGCCTCTGGATGAATAGGACGCCGATCGATCAAGCCGGTTGGGGCTGGATGAACATGACCCCGTGGAGGGCTGGACGAACAGGACGACCCTGTGGAGGGGTGGATGAACAGTAGACGGTGGAGGGGAGCCCGTGGAGGGATGGTTGAACAGTAGCCGGTGGAGTAGCGCACGGTGGAGGCTGGATGAACAGGAGCCCGTGGATGAACAGTCATAGGTGGAGGCTGGAGGAGGTCGACAGTGGATGAACAGTAGCCCGTGGAGGCTGGAGGAGGTCGACGGTGGAGATGAACAGTATCCCATGGAGTCCCGTTTTGCGGTACGCCACACCCCTCCTGATGAACGGGACCCCCGTTTCAATCGTAGCGCTCCAACACAAGTCCGTTTCATCCGTTTTGTGGTACGCCACACCCCTCCCGATCAACAGGACCCTCGTTTCGACCGTAGGAGGTCTGTTTCCTCTGTTTTGCGGTACGCCAGACCCCTCTCGATGAACAGGATCCTTGTTTCGACCGTAGCGCTCCAACACAAGTCTGTTTCATCTGTTTTGCGGTATGCCACACCCCTGCCAATCAACAGGACCCCCGTTTCGACCGTAGGAGGTCCGTTTCCTCCATTTTGCGGTACGCCGGACCCCTCCCGATGAACAGGATCCCGTTTCGAATGTGGACGGTCGAACACAAGGCCGTTTCCTCCGTTCTGCGGTACGCCAGGCCTTGTTTCCATCGCCTGTTCCGTCCAAGCCCTCCCGATGAACACGACCACACATTTTGTTTCGACCCAGCCGGTTGGCTCCCCATGAACACGACGATGGCGTTGTTTCTCCGTTCCGACCCAGCCATGTACACGAGCCCTGGCCATACGTATGCGCGAGTATGCGTTCGAGACCTCGCCCGTACGTACACATACGTGGTCGTATTTTCTTCCTTGCACACTGGCCGCTGTACGTACATGTACATGCTACGTGCGCGCCTCTACTACGACACGTGCGCACCTCTACATCCACCAGTATATATGTACGTACATGTTCGCGACCAGAATGACAACACTACGTACGCTTCGACCAGGTGGGTCCCGACTGTCAGGAACTTCCTTGCGTGCGAAGATGTAGCTGGTGGGTCCCAGCAGTCAGGGGGGCGAATCATTTTTTTTTGGACGCACTTCCTTGCATGCGAAGATGTAGCTGGTGGGTCCCAGCAGTCAGGGGGGTGAATCGTTTTTTTTTGCCCGGACGCACTTCCTTGCATGCGAAGATGTAGCTGGTGGGTCCTAGCAGTCAGGGGGGAAATGTTTTTTCATGAAATAAGGTGGCCCGTCTGGTGGGTCCCTGCTGTCAGGTGGAGGAATAATTATTTTGCGCGTAATAAGGAGGCACTTCCTTGCTGCGGCCGTGGACCCAGCTGTCAGCCTCTCCACATACAGTCCACTTCAGATGCATGTCGGTCGTTGACCACGTTGACCACGCTGCACCGAGAGCACCAGGGCGGTGGACGACGGCGAGGCCTAGGAAGGGAACGAGACGGAGGCAGGGAAGACTCGGCAGTTGTTTCCCACACGGAGGGGAGTACGACTGTACGAGGGTTTACTGGTTCATCTGCCGTCACCGGAGAATAACAGCAGGTGTGGGTCAGTAGAGGGATGGCTAGGCCAGTGATGGGAGTACGGTGGGGCGGTGAGGCCTGCACGGCAGCACAGCCGACCGAGGGAAGGAGGGAGTAGGCAGTCCCGTCGGCGCTTGTTTGAGCGGCTGGAGCAGGAAGAGCACAGATTGAAGAAGCACGACGACCGTTAGATGGAAATCCAACAGTCACTGCTTGTGCGTCAACCTTTTTTAGGAAAGCCTCAAATCTGTGGAAAATAGCATACAGCCCATCTACCATTATTTCTAATAATTTACAGCCCATTTGCTAATTCTTAAGGTATTTTTTGGAGCTCATATTCTTTTTGTTAGCATTACAACCCATATTATGGCCACGGTTAAAAAATTATACAAAATTTTGCATATTTCGGTGCGGTCTGAACTATTTTTAATTCCGAAATTTCGAGTCACATTCAAACTGATTTTAACAATAAATCTATATCAATATAAAATCCAACAAATTGTCCATGCATAAAAATCAATGCAATTTAACATCTCAAAATGAAAAAAAGAAATTTGAAACTAATTGCCGGTTTGATATGTTTTAAAAATGTACAACACATTTCTCATTACTGATAGGCCATTTTCTCGGCCAGCCAAATGAAGCTCTCCTTGTCTTGAAAGATTTGCAGCCCAACAGGCCTGACAAAGCAACTTACTTGGCAAATCACAAAAAAAACTAGGTTGTGGCCGTGGACCCAGCTGCGGCCGTGGACCCAGCTGTCAGCCTCTCCATGTACAGTACTTTTTCGATGGAAGTCGGTCATTGACCACATTGACCACGCCGCGCCGAGAGCACCACGGCGGTGGACGACGGCGAGGCCTAGGAAGGGGATGATGCGGAGCCGGGGAAGATGCGGCTGTGGATGTCCACGCGTAGAGGAGTAGGAGGGTTCACTGGTTCGGCTACGGTGTGAGGCTGACGTCGCCGCAGAATAACAGGGAGAGTGGGTGAGTGGAGGGATGGCCTAGCCAGTGGTGGGAGTAGTATGGGGGCGGTGAGGCCTCCATGGCAGCACAGCCGGCCACGGGAGGCAGGAGCATGCGGCACGACCGGCGCTGCTTTGGGCGGCTGGAGCAAGAAGGCCAGAGGTTGAAGAAGCACTACGGCCGTTGGATGGACATCGTGCGGTCACTGGAGCTAGAATCGTTCATATATTGACTAAGTTGACAAAGCCCTCCATCCTCGTCAACTTAGTAGGCCCACAAGTCCGCCTCCCACTATGGTGGGTCCCAGCTGGCAGGGGGTATTCATTTTTTTGTGCGCAATAAGAAGGCACTTCCTTGCGTGCGAAGACATAGTTGGTGGGTCCGACCTGTCAGCGAAGGGAACTTTTTTCGTGAAATACAGAGGCCCTTCCGATGGGTCCCAGATGTCACGTGGAGGAATCATTATTTTGCGCGTAATAAGGAGGCATTTCCTTGTGTGTGGTTGTGGACCCAGCTGTCAGCCTCTCCACGTACAGTCAACTTCTGATGGATGTCGTTCGTTGACCAAGTTGACCACGCCGCGACGAGAGCACCAGGGCGGTGGACGGCGGCGAGGCCTATGAAGGGAATGACACGGAGCCAGGGAAGACACGGTAGTGGCTTCCCACGCGATGGAGAGTACGAGGGTTGACTGGTTTGGCTGCCGTCGCCAGAAAATAACATGAGGTGTGGGTGAGTAGAGGGATAGACAGGCCAGGGATGCGAGTATGATGGGGTCGTGAGGCCTGCCCGGCAGCGCAGCCGGCCACGAGAGGCGAGAGCAGGCGGTTCCGACGGCGCTCGTTTGGGCGGCTGGGGCAGGAAGATCAGAGACTGAAGAAGTATGATTGTCGTTAGATTGACATCTAATGGTCTGACGCTGGTAGAGTCGATTGTTGACTAAGTTTCTTTTTTGAGAAACCTTGTGTGTGCATGAACTTAGTAGGCCCACAAGTCAGCCTCCAAATCTGTGGCAGACAAGATAAAGCCCATTTGCTATTTTTTTATAATTTGCAGCCCATTTGCTAATTCTTAAGTAATTTATTACAGCCCATTTTCTGCCCAGGACCACGGTCAAAAAGTTCAACCTTATTTTGGATATTTAGGTGGAGTCCAAACTGTTGTAATCCCGAAATGATGTACATTTTTTTAAGAACTTATTGATTTGCCAAAAAATTATTTTGTTTTTGTAAGCAAATAAGACATGGGACAATTGAGTTGGTTTAAGGGAAAACTAGTTGTAAAAAATCAACGCTGGGTGGGAAAAAACAACAAAAATAAAGATGTAAATATGAAAAGGGAATTTTATGTGTTTTAAATATAATGATACGTGTATATGAACTAGTAAAATTATAGGTAGAGATTAGAAAACGGATGTAGGACATGTGTTTCAAGAGGAAAATAGAACTGGGTTGTGTGCTTGATTCAGTAAAAAACTGCTTGCGGATGTTGTAAGACAAAATATAACTAACGCTAGCGGGCCAGAGGCCAGTAGATACATGCTGGATCTTTGTGCCCCATTGTCGTCATGGGCTGGGCCTGTTAAAAACAAAACCAAGCCTGGGCAGTCTACAGCCCAGTTGAAACTTGCTCGACCTGAAAAAACAATATACTATCTGGAAAAAATGAAAAAACAATATACGTGCTCAATAAACGAGAGAATTCTGCAAGTACAGACTGATAACTGGGATGCAGCGGGGATATTGTTTTTTCGTCGTGATAATAAGTGCATGCACTTGTTTCGAAATAATTGGAGAACTGGGAATTCGAACGACAGGTGCTTATGCTACCCATCAAATAAAAATCAGGTGCCTGAAAATTTGTTTCGAAACAAATGATTCTGCTTTATATCCACGTCGACCCTCAGCATGATGGTTGGAAGGAAATGCAAGTTCATACCAAAAGATCGTTAACAACAATACCAACTTGCGGACGACAAGGTAATACAACTACCAATACCAAACTAACTTATAATATTTTTACTCTTGGCCCTAGTTTCGTCTGGTACGAAATCTTGCAGAGGACCAGCTCCTACTCCTTCTCTTGCTCCAGGTCCCCGAGGTGGTACTGGTGCATCACCCAGTTGGTCCTCTGCTGGTCGAAGTTCTTGTTGATGTGCAGCACCAGAACCTTTGTGATGCCCGTCTGCCGGCCATTGACCATCATCGGCAAGGGATTGCCGGTCTTGTGCCACATCGCGTGCATGCCACACTCCGACTGTATCTTGCGACGCGTCCACGTGCCCCTTTTGAACGCCCTGGAATTGCGTTGGGAGATATGCTTCCTTAGGCCACTCTGTGTGATACCTGCAGTATTTTCGAATACAGGTTTTAGTGTACGTAGTTGGCATTTTCATAACATCTTTGGCATGTTGCAGTCACTTGTTTCACTTTTTATTAATTGTCAAATTGTAATTGCTTCACCAGGTCTGCGTCTAAAAAGAAAAATAGAGCTATAAACAAAGGAATATGTTTGTGCAAGTAGACGGCCGATCAGTGTCTTACCTGGAAGTTTCTCAGGTTGGGTGTAGCACATGTTGTGCTCGCTCTCGATGGTTGGTATGAACAAATCGATGAGAGGGTGAGATCTCGCGCTGTCAGCACTCACTTTGGCCTCGAGGTGCTCGATCAGCTCCTGATCCGTGGGATCGAACTTGACGCCAGCCGGCATCACCGGCCAATCCTTCTTCGACTTGCATCGGTAATTCCAGTTATATGGTACTCAATGTATGATCAATCGACTGTTTTAAGTGAATGATGAAAGATTTCGACAGATAAGTGGTACTCCAAATCTGAAGTCCAGAATACCCGAACACGCCGCCGGGATTCTTGTGTCACCTCACGTGCAGCATGTTGTCACGTCAATTCAATGTGTGGACATGATGAATAATTTTTTTTTGAAGCTGGACATGATGAATAATTTGACCGACGTATACTAGTACTGCTAGTGTACTACTTACTAGTTGTATTTAGTGTCACAATTTATACATAGATTTAAATAACAAGTACGCACTTGAAGCCTAATTGATATATATATATATATATATATATATATATATATATATATATATATATATATATATATATATATATATATATATATGTCTATTCTGCTAATATTAGCAGAATAAATATTCTGCACACCGCTTCCGCACTGCATGCTGAACGAAAGTGCACTGCATCTCCTTTACGTTGGGCACTGCAATGCTTCACGGGAGAACTGCTTCATTTTCCGGTGTTCTGCTCGCGTTTTCTATGTGGAATCAGGTGTCGCGGGATGATTTAGTTTCTGTCTGCATATCATTTTAGCTTTATTCTTTCTAATTTACAGGAAAATATACTAGAGTGCTTGCAAATCGAGGGATTTGGCGGACGCGCTTTCTCTGTTCGTTCGTGTTCGCGTCAGATGCGGGTTTTTTTTGTGCTCGAATGTTGTTATTTAGTAGGAATTCTTTGATTGCGTTCGTTTTAATTGGTCCATTAACTCTATAATTTGTTAATTTTTAGGAGTTAGTTTTCAATTTCTTGCTATTTTGATTGTGCGGGCGGGTGAGCTTCGTCCACTCCTCTGTTCTTGTTGATTTTTTTGATTTTGCCCGTCCACGCGTGTTTGAATATTGTAATTACTGTTGTTGTAGGTTTGAATTCATTGTATTGCGGGAATAATTGTCATTTTTTGAATCGCGTTTTTTGAATGAAAGCTGATGTTGTTCGTCAAGTTGCCATGTCTTCCATGTAAATTTTTGCGGGTGTATTTTTCGATAGTTTAGTGGTTGTACAATTTTTAGGCGAGTTATGGGAGTGCGGGTGAAATTGACACCTCTATCAGTCTATCACATGTCTGTAGCTTTACTGCTTTAATTTTATTTGTTGTAGTCGTGGCATATGTTGTAGTGCACTGCATTTTCTTTGGTAGTGTACTTCGTTGTAGGTGTATTACAGTGGTTATGGCTGCTTATGAGATTTCTCCTTTTCTTAAACTACATTCTGTGTTCTATATGACTGCATAATATGCATTTCTGTACTGCATTAGCAGTGTTGTTAATGTTCTATTCTGCTATTAGAATGGATGGTCCATGATACGCTTGTGTTAGCTGAATAGTTATTATAAGAATTTTTTTGAACTGCATACTATGAGAATTGTTTTTGAACATCATATGTTAACTGCAAAGTTTCGACCATTTGCATTTCCTTGTTACTGTTCAGAGGGCTGCCTTTTATTATTATTAGTACCACACTATGCGTTTGAGAGAACTGCATTACTGCCAACAGCAACTTTGTCTAAAAAGGATGATAAAATGACGCAGTTGAGGTTGCATACTTTAAATAGGCATCGTTCAAATTGTTTGATGGACATAATTTCAAAAGTATATAGCATAAGAAAAGCATTATAAATATTGGTTGCTTCATATTAGACAGCTTAGAGTGCAAATATTGTAAACTTGATGGAGTCTTCTTCTTTGTAGAAAAAGACCATGGCCACTTCTCCGGCCTCAAAGCCATTCTGGGAGACAAAATCTTTCCGACCAGTAGTTATGTTGATGCAGTCTTCAGAGTCGATGTGGTAGTCAGCTTGCATGTCTCCATAGCCTTTCTTGTGTTCTGTCTCCAAAGTAAGCTTCCTTGAACTCGGAGCATGAAATTTTATTGTGGATGGCAGTTTCTGCATATTGGAATGGGTGGAAAAATAATTTATAAGTAAACAGCAAATGTTTTTGTTTTATACTTAGTATGATTTTTTTATGTTTACTTAAATAGTTACATACATATGACTGTATTTTGTAAAGTAGTTGCAATGTATGAACAAACTTATATACGCAATTGACTCCTAGTTTTACTGGGATATATATTATACTGCAACATGTGTGCACTGTAATGTCAGTAACAGTGTACTTCTCCAGCATGTTAAGATAACTGCAATGCTTATCTACTGACCCTTTTTTTTGTTCATGCGTTGGGATTCTGATCTAGCTAGTGTCGATACATGGTGTGGTACTGAAGAAAGATAGGTGGAAGCATCTAGTCTTAGTAGCTAACAGATCTGAACAACAATACAAATTCTGTTTTGTATTTTTGTTCATATTACTGAACAAATTGATTGAACTATATATTCAGATGTGTATTTGCAGTCTAGATTATGTCCAAAATTGTGAGGGGAAAAACATACCTAACTTTCCTGTAGATCTGCGGTTGTGAGGCGATGAAGAAATGGCGCACGAAACCCCCTATTGGGCATCATCAGACAGCCGAGCATGCTGTGCCACTCGGTGTTGGTGAGCTCTAGACCTTCTGCGTGGACGCATGTGTCCGCTACCGGCGCCATCCTTGCCAAGCAGCCACACTTACAGTCCATGGCGGGTTCAGTGGAATTCTAGAGAAGAGCTGTGGATGGGATGAATCCTAGCTCTACGTTTTGAGGAAAATGAGGAATGGGGGGAGGAGTTGTGTTAGTCTGCAGCACGAATGGATAAGTTTTTATGCAACCAATCGAGCAATGGAAGTAATAAATGGTGTGGTTGGCGTTAGGTGGTTGATTGGGTCTGATTCAGTGAACATGAATGCATTTAAGAACCAACATGACTGCTTAGTTGAAAATATTGAACTGCATTGTCATGTCACGACGAACTACGAACTCGTGGTTGGGCATGTGTTTGTGTATGGTATGTAGCATTTTTTTATTTTTAGTGGCCTCTCTTTTTTTGGCCCTGTGTTCTGGTTGTGAAGACGCAATTGGGCCCAAGTCTACCTGTGAGCACGGTTGGTTCCCGGTGCACTGTGTGCGGTCTAATTTTTAATCCCACCTCGCCCACGGAAGGCGCGCCCGACATGTTTATAAGCGGTGGGGAGGCCTCTGTGTCGAACTCCTCTTGTTACTTATTTGGGCGCTTGAACACGACGCTCGCAGCTGTATGCTCTCTGACCTATGGGCCCATGTGTGGCCGGCCCCATGCACTGTGACTCAGAACGACTCGCCTTCTATGGGCGCAGACCTATTACGAGATTGGCTGGGGCCGGTAGCACCTAGGTGGTCAAAAAAAATCTGTTTAGGTGTTTTTTTCAATGTCGGGGGTGTGCACTGCATTGATCAGGGTTCTGTACTGCATGTGTACGCATTGCGTACTGCATGAACAGTTGCCATTTTTCTGTTTCCGTCTTTTTGCTGTTATGTAAACTTTTTTCCCAATGTATGGGAGTGCACTGCTTAGTAAATCATACGCGTAATGCATTTATTATGGTTATGTACGGCACGTTCATATATTTCTGTACTTCATTGATTATTTACGTGTTTGCGTTTTTCTTTTTCTGGTTTTGCTCTTATGTATTCTTTTTTCAAATTTAGGTTCGTGCACCGCTTTGTTGGGTATGTTAAGACTTCATTCGACAGATTCTGTACTGTATTCGTACACAACTTGCACTGCATGCTTTCTGTTTGCACACTGCAACTCATTTTTCGTTTTCTGCACTACTCGAATCTAATGATACATTAGCAGACAACAGAAAACAAATTATCACAGATATTCTGTACGACAATTTCATCACCAGTAAACTAAGTTGAACAGAAAGCAAACTAACATAATCAGAGTTCATCATTACAAAGCGATTCTGCATGGCAAGCAAACTAGGTTCAGCACACAAGCAAACTAACGATACATAAGCAAACAACACAAAGCAAATTTAATGATAATTCAAAAAGAACGCTGGCATTGTTGGCTCCTGGCCGGCACCATCTTCTTCACCAGTCAGGCTCTCCCCATGCCCAGCTGATTCTGGCGCGCTTCTTGGGGGGCTCCTCCTTCTCCTGCTTTGCACGGCGAATGCCGTCCTGCGTGAGGGTGATACGGTTCCATATCTCGTCGCTGCATAGGCGTCCTTTGCCGCGTACTCGATGTGCCTCCTAGACAGAGGCAGGGTGGCCCAGCGCTGGTGCTCGTCGTTGGTGATCTTCTTCTTCATGTTATTGTAGTAGTCGTCGATGATCACGCCGGAGATGTCTCCGAGGGAGTCCAATGGCTTGGTTGCCTCGGGCACCCTCCACTCCTTTTGGATGTCGACGAAGTTGGTAACCTCCAGTTTGACGTGCTCCAGCCTGGTTTTGTCGCCGTCGATGGAGAAGCCTGCAAAGGTGTACCTGGGGTCGGCGAGGAAGTTGTCAAAGATGGTGCACCTTTCAGTGTCGCTCATTTGGAAGAGCAGCACAGGGTGATTCTTGCCGATGGAGAGCCGGCAGAGGGTGGGTTTCTGCGTCGCTTTAGGGTCGTTGTCGTACTCGAGATCAATGCCGATGATCTTGTGGCGCTGGAGGCTGAGGTGGCGCTCGTACTGCGCGAGGGTGATCTCCATCTGCTTCTTGTCGTTAGTGTGGATGACATGCAACTTGGTGTTGACGTGCGCCTCCATGGTGTTGTTGCCCTTGTACTCATCGGAGAACGTCATCGCTGGTGGCAGGGCTTGGTGCTTTTGCGTTGATTTGGGGCGATTTGGTGTGAGCGCAATGGACACTTGTGTTGTTGTGGATCAGAAAGCCTTTGGCAGGGGTCTGAATTTAAGGGGAAGGGCGCGGGGTGGGATGGCCTCGTCGGATGAACTGCACGATCGCGCTGATGATGAGGTTGTGCAGATCGTGGGTTGTTTTTGCATCTGTGATCGTGGGCTTGTGGCGATGGAACTGCTCCGATTGGGTTGTTGTATGCGAACGTGGGGTTTTTTTAAGGTGGGTTTGTTTTATTTTTTATCAGCACATTTTTTTAACCACCACTTTTTTCTATGCAAACGGGCATTTTGTCATGTTTTATACATGTATACTGCGTGACAACATAACTGCATTGCTTACACTTCCGCACTGCGTCGCGTACAAATCAGAACTGCAACAGTGTATTACTTCATCGTTTTTTGCGTGTCTTTGCTATGTGCTTCGGTGATCTGCATTGCGCAACGGAATGCACTGCAAACTTCTACCGCCCCGTACTGCATCTTGTTTTTGCTTGTACTTACTGCAGTCCCTGGTATGGGAGGGGTAGGGAAAGGGGGGGTGGGGGCCCACTTTTATTGAACTTATTGTTTTTTCTTAGTCGGTTTTGTTGGGCCTGTGTTCGGGTAGTTCAGAGACGCATGTACGTGGTCAATTTTTTTCTGGCTAGGGCCTGTATCATTTGGGTGATCAGTTTTTATTCTTTGTATGCTTTTTAATGTCGTGGAGTGCACTGCTTTTTGGTAAATCATCGGTGCACTGCATTGATCATGGTTATGCATTAGATGTGAACTTCATTCCTTACTGCATGTACAGTTCTCATTTTTGTTCCCGTGTTTTTACTTTTTTTGTAATCTTTTTTTTTGAATTTATGGGACTGCACTGCTTAGCAAATTACAACTGTATTGCATTGGTTATGATACTATACTGCATGTTTGTGTACTTCCGCACTGCGTTTACTTTTTCCATGTTCGCGTTTTTCTTCATCCCGTAAAGAAATGCATAATGTCGTATTGCATCCCGTAAAGAAATGCACTGCATTTTTCCAGTAGTGCGTACTGCATTTGTCTTTTTGCCTGTGCTTACTGCACTATACGGGAGGTTTAAGGGGAGAGCGGAGGGGGGGGCACATTTTTTTGTGTGGCACTTATTTGAAGATAGACTTTTTTTCGGACGTGTTTTCTTAACATGCGTTTTGTTTTTTATTTTAACTTTTTTACGAACTGTATGTATTTTAATTGTTGTTTTACCGTTTGAACTTCATGATTCTTTCCCGTTTGAACTTCATGATTCTTCACAGAGAACTACATCATGTGCGGTTTTTTTAGTTTTTTAGTAATATGTCTGTTTTGATGTAGACTAGCTTATTTTGTTTGGGCTGTTTTTGGGCCGGCCCGTTTTTTATGGCCCTTTTTGCGACACACGGGCCTCATATGTATCGCTTCCAGGTTATTCCACCGCTCCGCTGTCAGAGAAAGAGAACGAGAACAATCCCCTCTCCTCTCTTGCAATTTCTCCCGAGGCATCTCTCCCTCGGGAAAAACCGCCGTCGCGCGCAGCAACCGCTGTCGCCCGGAGAATCGACGCCCTCAAGAGGTCCTTATTCCTGCATTCCGCGTCACTGTCCGCTCCGTGAGCCCTTGCCGCTGCGCTCCCGCAGCCCTTTCCTGTCTGTTCCCGTCGCCGCCCCCCCTTCCCGCCGCCGTCGCCACACACTTTTCTTCGGTACGTTCCGCTTGGCTCAGTGTTGATCGTCCCCTCGTCTTGTTTTTGTGATTCTTGTAGTTGATGTACCTCTTTTTGCTTGTGTAATTTTTCCGTAGGCAGTCGATTTTATCTCGTGTTGAAGTCGATAGTTGTGTGTAGCAATGTGGATCTAGGGTTTCGTGAGATTTTCGCCGATTTTGTTGCTTATGTCTGTCACTTCGTCCTTTGTGTTGCAGGGAAACGCTATGTCTTCGCCGAGCAGGCCGGGAGAAGGAGTTCAGGGTATGTGGAGTGCTTATTCCTTAGGCTTTGTTTATTTTGTTTGATGTTTATCTAGTTTCCTAATTCATCCTGCATATTGGGTTATGTTCTGTTAGTTGTCAACGTTCGTTTGCATTATTTTGTCATGTGATGTTTTTGTAATTTCTTTTTTCTTGTTTTTTTTAATCCAGCAGGTGATTGTAGTGCTCATAATGATACACCAATTGTCTCTCCTTGTCCTGGTGGTAAGGATCATGGTGACGAGGGAGGACATGAAGTGAATTCGCCGATTGAATCTTCTCCTATAAGTGTGGCCGCTCCTTCTGGTATGTGATTAATTTGTTTATTTTTGTGAATGCTTTGTTTTATCTAGTTCGACATTTTTGTTGCGAACAACCGTGGATTTAGTATATGCAGCACTGCATTTATTTTTGTATGTGAACTCCACTGTATGTATGTGTGAACTGCATTGTTGTTTTATTCAAGTTTTTTGTACAATGCATTATTTTTTATTTTGAGTTTATGGTTGGAGCACTGCATTTATATGTATAATTGTACTGCAATTGTTCTTTCTGTGCATTTTTTAACGAGCATAGTCAAACTTTATTTTGACGTAGTGTTTGTTTTCCATGCTGGGGCGCCTGGGTTTGAGGAGGTTACTCAATTGATTGACCATTATTTTGCATAGGGTAATGTTGGTGTGAGCTTTGATCAGAGACGTCCTGTCTTGTCTGAAACACAGTCGCAGTCTGTTGATGGTACAGAGGAAGTTACACAGGATTGGATGGTCCCGGAACAGGTTCATCAATATGAGTTGAAGCAAAGCAAGAAGAAGTTGAGGTTTGAAATTGAGTCAAAAGAGTTTGCTAAGAAGGAGAAGCAGAGGAGATCTGGAGATGGTGGCAATGGTGGTAAATTTGGCAAGGTGAAGAAGAGGTTGAGTACTATTGCTGAGGAAGGTGGTACACCTCGGCGGAGTCCACGTGTTGCTGGAATGAAGAAGAATCTTGGCAAGAGAACCATTGAAGTTGGTGGAAGTGATGATTCTCAGCGCAAACGACTACATGTCACTGAAGGTCCCAATTCTGATGACGACGACTTTTTGCTTGCTGATTATGTGAAGGGTGTTCATACTTCTAGACGCAAAGACTGTGGTTCATCTAAGAGTGTACCCAAGCGTGCCCACGATGATGTCGAAGAAGATGTTGGTGGTGATTCTAGCGAGGAGGTGGATGCTGCTCCAAAGGATTGTTGAAGTGCACTGCATTTGTTTCCTTCATTTGTTATTCTTTCTGTATTTTCTATGTCTTTTTTTATGAGTAATCTTCTAATGTGGACTGCATTTCCCTTTACACGGAGGAAGAAGTCTAGTAAGAGCAATGCAATTGAAGATGATGGTGAGGGAGATGATTCTCGATTTAACAAGACCGTGTGTTTGTCGCTTCCCATTGTTTGCAAGGTTGCTTCTTTGTTGAAAGAGGCGCATTGCAGCCGTGTTAGGGATGCTGGATTTGGTGTTGTCTTTGATATGTCAGTAAATAAAAATGTGTCGCGCATTGTTATGTGTTATCTGTGGGAGTGATTGACCCTGCCACCATGTTAATGGACTTTGGGAATGGCAGGGTTCTTCGAATCAATCGTGATGCAGTTCATCACATTTTTGATTTACCTATGGGACGTCACACTGCACCCATGCCTGCTTCCAGCGGTCATGATGAATCGTTGACTGCCCTCAAGGATGAGCTTGGCTTTGACCATTCAAAAATTATAGGTGTCAAGGACTTGCTTGAGAAGTTGAAGGTGTTGGTGTAGGAAGATGATTATGTGAGTGTTGACCTTGCTGTGAAGGTGTTCTTCCCGATACTTTACCAGAATTTGTTGTGCCCGGAGCCTGCAGTTCGTTTGGGTAGAGTTGCTGCGATGGTACAGAATATGGATTATGCGGTTATGGCTCAGATGGACTTTTGTCAGCTTGTTGTTGATGAGTTGCAGGCAGCTGTGGTTAGGTGGCAATCAGAAGGCAGCAAGCAGAATTGTGTAGAGGGTTGTGCCATTGTCCCCCTGATTATGTATCTTGACTGCTTGAAGCTTCGCAAATTTTCAGTCATGCACACGTTGACGCCACGCGCGTCATACCTGATGACCAAGGATCTGATGAAGTTGTACAATGAGGATGTGCTTGTGAAGGGAAAGATTTACTTGGAAAGTTACAAATTTGGGAAGCTGCCGGTTAGTGCACCTGATTTTTTAATATCATATTTTTTTTAAAAATGTGCAGCCATTATAAATGTGAACTTTTCTAGTACTCACATGTGTACTTCTCTTTGCGTGTTGTCTTTTTTTGTAGTGGAAGGCGTCAGGTGATATTGTGTACAACCGTTCTGTTGCGGTTGTATATGGCAGCTCCGATGTGGGGCCTAGCACTCATGCTAGGTTTTATGAGCCCATCTGTAGTCAGCTTCCTGCATGTGATGATGAGGTGCCGCATACTCGTGGTTTCATGCCTCGACGGATGTTTGATAATACAAGCTCTTATAAACAGACATTTCTTGGCGGAAAAAAACATGAGGAGATTGATGAGCTTCTTCTGAAGGTTTTGAAGCTGACAGAGGATTTGCCAACCTTTGGTGATAGGTTGAGGACAGTTGCTGGTTTTTTCCCTGTTGGCCATGGCCCACGAGATGAAGATATTGTTGCTGCTCACAATTTTGATTGTGGTGTGATTGAAAGCCTGAAGATTGCAGTGACAAATGTTCGTTCTTCGTATGCTCAATTGAGACATTCACAAGAAGAAAAATGCGGTCGGTATGAGAAGGATGTTGGGCATATTGTGGACGAAATGATCCGTCAGGACACTGGCGTTAGCGCTGATAATGTATGTTCTAGGTTTTTTGTGGCTTTGAACCTCTTTTTTGTGTATTATGTTGACTGCTCCTCACTATTTTTGTTTTTTTTTGTTATAGGCTAGAGTGGAATCTTCTCGTGTCGATGGAACTAGAGATGATGGAGTTGGTCAGGTATAAATACTCCTGCCATGTCTGTTCTGCCATGCTTCCCTTTTTTCTTTGAACTTGCATTTTGTTTGCTTCCCATATTTTTTTATGTACTTCTCTGTTGTGAAGTGTGTACTGCTTGTGCATAGTTGAAGTTTTTTCTTTTTCGGTCGGTACAATCTTATTTCTCGTTTTTGGTTTGTTCTATGCCCGTAGACTGGTGTTGCTGCTCGTGATGTGCACAAAGAGACCTACGATGGCTCTGGGAAGGATGAGGTCTTGGCTGATGCAGCGTCCCCTCTGGATGTTGTAGCTGATAAGGTATAGTTGTATTACTTGTTCTGTTAGTGGGTTGTAATCTAATTTTTTGTTGTCTATTATAAACTTGATTTACACTGTTATGTTCATCCATATGCATTTTCATTTGCGTATGTTAGCTGCAATAGTTTACATGTGTGATCTTCACTGTTTGACAGAAGTGAACTGCAGTTCTTTTGGCATGCGCGATCCATACTGATTTACATACATGAGCTTCAGTATTTAACATAATTGAACTGCAGCATTTGTCAAAGCGAACTATAGTTCTTTTTTTATGTATATGTGGGTTGCAGTTGTAGTTGTGTTTGACACACGTGTGTTGGTGTTGTTATGCATATGTGGATTGTAGTTGTTATGTGTATGTTGCCAGCAGTCTTTTGACATAAGTGTGATGTGTGTTGTTGTGTTAGTTATCCCCATGCTTATTTTTGTGTTACTTTGTGTTTTTTAAACTTTCCACAGATTGGAGAACAAAATGTTGAAGTCCACGTTGATCTGAATCAGGGCAGTTGTGTTGTTGATGGCCGTGGCAGTGTTGATGCTTCTGTATCGGTTGCCGTTGAGTGTGCTGATCCTTCTGTAGCTCAAGGATCCCATGATGCTGTTCCCACCAGTCGGCATGAAGATTTTGATGTTGGCATTGAAAAGCCACTGGAGAATGTTGCCCCTGCTGCTAGTGTTGTTGCTTCCCCTGTCTGTCTGGTGTCCAATGATGTTCCGAAAGTATCGATAGTGGAGCCTCATGTAGTTGAAGTATCTAAGGACGTTGATGTTGACCAGACTGTTGTAAATCGAGAGAATGCTGATGTTGCTGTAGAAGGAAAGTCCAGTGAGGTTGTGGTGGATTCGTCGCAACCTATGCAAGAAAATATTTTGCTCAGTTCTGAAGAACAGCAGCTTGAAGACTCTGACACTGAAGGCAAGAGATTTTTTTAACAGTGCAGTTTGATGTTTTTCTCATTCATGTTGTTTAATTACTGTGGTATCTGTATTAGATGTTTAATGATAAGTGAAATGCATGCCTATTTCATTTGAGTCCTTAACTTTTCCTCTCAACTTCATCACAAGACTGTCTTCGTAGTTTATATGAGGCCACACTGTTAAGTGCTTTCTCAGATTATTTCAACTGCTTAGATGCCTTGGCAACTTAAATATAGCGGTGGTACACTCCCTTTCAACTGGGTCCCATTTAATCCTGATTAAAGTCCACTAGTGGTATGATAGTTCAAATGAGTTTTTGTTTTTTGAGGAAAATGAACTAGGGAGGTAGCAAAAACTAACTAGATGGGATTGGCGGATGTCGTTTATTTGCCACTTACATCCCTAGTTTCATCTTTACCATTTTAATTTCTTTTCGGTTGATGCTACTTCGAACCATTTAAATGTAGTTTGCCATGCTCGGCAATAATTTGTCCGTCGTTTACCATGTAAGCTTACTGCCTGGATCATACGATAACTATCTCTTACTTATGTCCAGCGGAAACCTTTCAGGATGCCGTTCACACTAGGACACAATGTACAACCCCAGAATCTATTTGTGGAAGCAGTGCGCCATCCATGTTACCAGATGGTAGCAACTCAGATGCAACACCGCCGGAGAGCAGTCTGAGCACATATATTATAGTGCTTGAGGCTCTACTAGAGGAAAAAAGAGATGGTGTGGCTGCCATGAATGAGGTAATCTTTATCTTGAGGCTGGAAATTACGGAATTGGCGGCACGCATTATGCAAGCAACCCAAGAATTGGAGGAAGTAAGAATGTTGCATTTGAAGACGGAGGAGGTCCTGCTGTTTCTGCTATCTGAAGCCCAAGGTAATCCCGGTTCTTCTTTAGATACCAGTTGAAATTGTCACTAGATTATTGTACTTGCATGTTGTGTCATGTCTCTGAATGGATTATGTTGCAAGACCCCCTATGTTGTCCATGTGTTGTAATGATCCGAATTTTTTAGGCGAGGTAATCCTCAGTACTTGTATGATTGACATAAGGTGAACTGTTTTTCGTGTGAGCATATTGTATTGGATGAAATAGCGGTCTGACTCAGAGTGTATCCAACGTACTAAATTCGAAGATCACGACATTTCTAAATCATAATCATATATAAAGGTGGAATAAAACTTTGTTTTGGTTTTGAAGAAATAAATAAAAAAATGTAGAATTATCTATGGGTATTCGTAATCAAATACAAATTGGATTTGAATTTAGTTTGACAGGGCCCAGGGCAAACGTGAATGCTAATTCTCCCAAGTTTTGAACGAAGCAGCTAAACACTCACTACAATTTGTGGGCTGCCCGAAGCAAGTGTTTGTGAGATGGAAATTATTGTCTACCCCTGACACTTGACATCCTTATCGACCGGATTTACACTGATGTCGATAGGGGTAGACTAGTAACTTCAATCAGACATGACACGATGGCCTCTGAGCCCATTCAGACACGGTGGGCGCCAAACGTGGGCGGCAAAACACATTTGATTCAAGCTCGTCCAATAGACATGTGTCTCTTCCTCCTTTTCCCCACTCATACATGGTGGGCAGAAAAACAAACTCTCCTCGTCCGAAATCGATGTAGGCTAATATTTTAAATAGGGGCAGATGTGTAACTTCCCTCAGACGTGACACAACCGCCCTACCTGTCAGCCCCGTTCATACACCGTGGGTGCCAACCGGGGGCGGAAAAACACCCTCTCCTCGCCCAAAATAGTTACCGGCAAATATTTGGGAGATGCGAGATTACCGTCCTATCCCCAACCGACGCGATGTCCGAAATTTTGAACGGGGGATAAGTTCGTAACTTTCCCACATTTCAGAGAAGCGCGTCCCAAAGTTTGAGATCCCCCCCCCCTCCTCCCCTCCATTTCCCCATTCATACACCATCGGCGGCACGACAACCTCCGCATTGCGGCCAACCTCCTCCGTCCGCCACCCCATCCTCCACCTTGTCGGAGCCGCTACCCCTACCCCGTCGTCCACTGCAAGAGATGGATGTCTCTCATCCACGGCGCTGGACTAGGATCCTTTCATAGCCTCCTCTTGCTTCATCGGCGCCGTCGTCCACCTTGCCGTTGCTGCTCCTATGACCGCCTCGTCCACGGCAACAGGATATATCCCCCGACCTGGCCGTCCGCCGTCTAAAGTCTTCTTCCCCGCCACCGACAGCCATCGCACCCGCAGCACCCTCAACGTATCAGCATAGGCCTACATGGCGTCGCAAGAGAGGTGGTACTCTTCCATATGTGCTTAAGTTATTGATCTCACCCGGAAAATAGATCGTAATTTTTGTTTACTGTACTTTTCTTGTCCGTACCAAATCGTAGTGGCTAGTTGAAAGCAAACATTGGTTGCGAAGTAGCTTTGTCCGGTTTGCACCTTCAGATCCGCCATGGCACGGGCACTATACTCATAAAGCTTATGGTTCCCCCCTTTATATTCACTACCATCATCGTAGGTGCTTCTGTCGTGCTAGCACTGCTCCTCAAGACCTCAACCCAAAGCTTACGTGTTGAAATACAAATCTAATATGATGATCATATCACTAAAACAGAGAATGTTTAATTGGTCACCTAATGTTCCTATATTCGTTTTGAAAAGCATGTGCGCCACCCACTGGTCCAGCTAGTTCCACTTTCCTGATTTTTCTCTTGATGCTTAGGGTTTTCCCCTTTTATCTACTCTACTATGATCTGTGTAGGTGCTTTCTGTCGTACTAGCATAACTCCACTCTTCAAGCTAAACAAACACTCAGAATTCGAAAGCTTAGTTGCTCAAATATGATTGTGATATGACACTGATATTAGTTAACCGACACATTTAATTGGTTAGCTAAAGGTCCCACTTGAGTTTCCAAATGCATGTCGTGACATGTAGAGAGACAGCATAATTGCATTTCTTTGTCACTTGTTGACCATACTTTCTTGTCCATACCAAATCATAGTTGTTATTTCAAAGCAAACATCGGTTGATAACTACCCTTTGCGCGGTTTGCAGCTTCAGATCTGCCATCCCACTGCCACGGTTAACACTATACTCATCATGCTTATGGTTTCCCCATTTTATGATGACCACAATCAGCCTACGTGGTTCGTGTGATAATAGCACTGCTCCACCCATCGAGCTAAACAAGCTTAGTTGTACAAATTCATATATGATATTATTGCTGATATTAGTAAAATTGAGAGATGTTTAATTGGTTAGCTAAATGTTCCTACTTTAGTTTCGAAATCCATGTGAGCCACATATGGAGAGACCGGAAAGAATAGTATTTCTCTGTGCGCTCTGGTTCATCATGGGTGGCCAACCGACATTGTATTGAAAGACTTGTAATATCTTCAATCTGCTTGCTCTTCTGCTCTTCTTTAAGATGATACTCTTCTCTTGCGGTCGACTGGTCAGGTCGAGTTGTTCTCCGTTAGTATATTTTGAATCTGCCAGGTCAGGTCGACTTGTTCTTCTTTACTATATGTTGAAGCTGTCATCTGCGAAGTGTCATCACTTCTGGAGCTCTCATATTTTGAGTAGTAGGCCACATTATATTAATGCACACAACAAATTACAGCATGCATGTCATCTCTTAAAAGAATTGCAGAGATAGCACAAAGGGGTTTACAGGGAGGCAGTATTGGATTAGAATCACTTCTGCATTACAAAGAAAATCTCACTTGTTTTTATGTTTTCATGCATGTCAGATATTGAACATTATCAAAATGAATATGAGAATGGGCGCACGAGAGGAATATTGCGGAACGATCCACTGGCTAACAAACTTGGCATGGTGGAGGATGGCCTATCTTATTCACCCATCAAGGTGCTTGCTCTAACTTTGCAAAGTTGTATTGGTCGCACATATTTTGCATCTAACCTCTTGCATTACTTCTACTTTATTACACAATCTGCTTAGTATAAGCATCATATATGAGTATATACCATACCTATCCATTTTCTGTACCTATTCCATGTGTCGTCACACTATGTTTTTCCAGTCAAATATTGTTCTTTCGTAATAGATGTCCAAAAGGAAGAGGGTGAGTGCATATCCTCAAGGAGTACAAACTAGGTATTTGAAAAGGTAGTGATACCTGCTAAATCAAGTAGATCAGCAGCCACAGAAAACACAGGCCCAACTGTACCACACTTTACCCCTACTCCAGTGGCCAAACCCTTATTAGAACTGCTGGGAGCCCAGCGTCGGGTACTGTCTATGATATCAATTCAAAATTTGAACTCCTAAATTTCTGCTTGTGCCTTACCTTCTCTCTTGTATGAAAACTAATTTCAGATGAATCTCCTTGCACAAAGGATCATACGATCCCAAAACAATATTGGGCTCTACATTGCTCTTGTCAGTACCTCTCTCCCTTTTGCCTTGTAACACTGTACTTTATTAATTGCTATTTGATTATGTATCATCAGTCTGCACCTGAGCTTCATTATCCTCTATTTCTTCCAATATTATTTGATCTATATTTACTCTTTGCAAAATGTAGAATAATGGCAACGCTTATAAAGAATTTTCTTTGGGGAATTTATTGAATTATCCTTCCATCAACATGGAGAAGGGCTTTGTCCAGCCCGTGTTAACATGTAATGTAAGTTCATCCTTCTCAAGCCTTCAAACTTTGTTCTAGTATAGATTTGGATAGGCATCATTTCCTCCACTGTTGTTTGCTTTGCTATTTACATCTGATTGGATGTTTGCAACAACTACCAGTTTCAAATTGTAGTTGTAAAAACATGTTCCTTATGCAGAACAGATCCATTTTTTGCTTATATAATTGTGAAACCTGTTACGTGTCTCCTTGTTTCTCTTTCAGAGTCATATCTCTTACGCTAGGCAGAACTTTAGGGAAGATAGTGAGCCAAATCATCTTGAGGACAGCGAGATGACCCCAAGGTCATGTCTTGATGAAGACAGTGAGTTGAAAGCTACTCACCAGCCGATGTGAGACAACCTTTGTGTAGTCGCTGCCTCAATTAGTTCGACTTCTTCAGTCTCAACTTAAAGCGGAACGGCTTGCTTCAGCTCAGCTTCGACTTGAAGTCAAAGATGTAATGAAGATCTCAGAGGATTGCCTTGCGCACCATCATGCCATACAGCTACGGGTGATGCATCTATCATTGACACAACTGAGGTCTAATCAGCTTGTTCGGTTGTTTGGGGGGGCCGACCTGGCCAGGCCTAGTGCCTTCTGAACTGCTCTCAGTTTTGTATATTCTTTTGTCGACACGTTTATTTGCACTGGTGGCGAACTTTGATGCCCAGTGGATGTAATATGTGTGATAGCCGTGATAGCCTAGCGTAAGTTGCTTGCTTATTTATTTCCTTGTTGTCTTGTTTATTTGTTTGCTTGTAGTCATTGTAGTTCTTTTTCCGCGGTTTGCTAGTGGCTGCAATAACCTATTTTTTTAAAACTAGGCCACAATAACCATGGGCTAAAATTTACTGTAGTGACACTGGGCCTCCTATGGGCCGTAGAAACAGTGGGCCTTCTACGGGCCGTAGAAACAGTGGGCCTTCTATGGGCCATAGAAATAATGGGCCTTCTACGGGCCATAGAAATAATGGGCCTTCTACGGGCCGTATATCAATGGGCCTTATACGGGTCGTATGATCGATTGGCCAAACATGGGCCAATAACAGGCCGCATTATGACCGTAAACGGGCTAGAGTTGGAATCGTCCGTTCATGGGCCGACCATAACGGGCCATCTTTAATAGGTCGTCTTTGACGACGCTATGAAAATGGCCCAATGTATTAACGGACCACAAACGGGGCAACTGTAACCACGGGCTGAATTTGGCCCACAAGCAGAAAATGACAGTAACGAGACGTAAGTAAACGAATGCTGAAATGAGCCCAAGAATAAATGGGCTCTTAGAAGGCCGAAAGATAACATGGGCTGGAAACGGCCCAACGGAATAACGGGCCGTTAATGGGTATAAAGTGATACACTGTTCATTACGGGCCATTTTCACCACGGGCCGTTAATGGGTGTAAAGTGATACACTGTTCCTTACGGGCTAGTATCACCATGGGTCGTTAATGGACCAAGAGTTACAAAGGGCCTCATATGGGCCGAAAGACGTCATGGGCCATACATGAGCCAGAAGTGAAAACGGGCTGGAATCATATTGGATGGCCCAGATGACGCTACTGGGCCTAATTTGGATAGGGCGTAACGGGCCTTGGGTTAGCGGGCTGTAAATGGGCTATATGCGAACAGGCCGTTAACATGCTTTCCATGGGTCGGCCCGCCACCTTTTGACCAAGTCAAACGGGCCGGCCTTTTCACAGGAATGGGCCACTGTTGGGCCGTGCCATGTGTCGACGTATCATAGGCGCCTTCTGTCCAATGAGTGGATGAATCTGTCCCAACGATGAGCCGACACGTGTTTCCTCCAGCCAATGATGATTTTACACGTGGAAAATCCCCATTGGTCGGGGCTGTTAACGGGTTATCGGATCCAAAACCCGACCCGATAGCTTAACGGCGTTCCGTTACGGTGGATGCCATGTGTCGGTCACCCTTGATGAAAGCACTTCTGTGACGCGCGATTTATCATCATGGAAGTGGACACTTCCGTGATGATAATTTTGGTAATGTCATGGAACACTTCTACGACAGCACATGTATGACTATCTTGATTCTGTCATAAGATCGTAATGGATGTACATGCATGACAAAAAAGCGACCTACTGTGACAAACACGTATCATCACGGAAGTGTATTTTTTTTGTAGTGATGGGTTGGTAGTATCTTTTTATTGGGCCTATGTGTGCCTTTGACCATTCGTCCGAATTAAGGAGCAACTGCCCGGTTACGGGGGCTGAGCAGGTCACGATATTGTGAGAGGTTAAAAGATCAACACATGCGAGTGATGGAGCGACCCTGAGATCTGAACGGCGGGTAAGTGTGATCGGATGGATGAGGATGTTTGATCGTTGTGGAAGGCCGTAGGTAGCTCTGTTTTACTGTTTTTATTTAATAGTAAGCCCCACATGAGTTGTTGTGAGATGTCTATATAGACTTTTACACGTAAAAACCTGCCCATAATCGTACCATCTTCTCCCGCGTCTACATCCATCTCCTTGCCGATTATGCCAATAATTGCTTCTCCAGCATCCAGACACATCATATCCAGACATGATCCATTTGAACTCGTATCTCCTAAGGGTTTTAGTGGGCACAAAAATCTTAGTAGAGACTTCCCAAATTCCCATGGTCCCTCCTCCAAAGACCTCCTCTTGCAGACTTCTTTGACTGGGATGGAACGTGAACAGAAAGGTATATCCTCTAGATCCTTGCACTCAAGCCCCTTCAAGAAGCACCAAACCCTAGCCAAAGAATTTACCATCGCCTACGCAAGTGTCGACTTATCTGACAACAGTTTTGCGATCACTTGCAGTTGCACAGACCCTACTCTCCCACCTCCACTCTATATGATCCTCTACCCCCTCCTCTTTGATTGGGACAACTTAAAACTCTTTATCAGCCCCTCAACTCGATCCATGGTTGCTGAAGCAGAACAACCAACACCGCAAGCTAGAGTTGGCCAAGGTGGGTGTACACTCGTATGTCCCAACACACATGGAAAGTCTTTGTTGTGGTGGGACGGGAGAGTGGATCTCGACTTGACGCCGATGGACCAAAACCTGCTTGCAATCACCTACCCAATCGTCTTTAAGAAACCTAATTATCACTCGCGGGGTTAATCTTCTGAAAATTGTGTGACTAATGGTGTTGTTCCTTCCTTTTCTAGACTAATTAAAAAAGGCCATCAGGTGTAGTATTGTTAAGGGGGGTGATAGGTGTCAGCGCGCCGGTCCAAACTTTGGGTTGGTCTCACCCCAGCCATACAATGCGAGCTGCGAGGCCGTCATATTTCGCTCGACGCCCAGCTCACCCCGCAGCCTTACCCTTCCTCCTACTCACGCCCGTTGACCAAAACTACATTTCGGTCCCCTGCTGCGACGCCTCTCCTCCTCGACCGGATTAGTCGCTGCACCACCGGCCCCATCACCAAAAAGGACTCGGCTCTTGCTCGCCGGCCACCCATGCCACTGATGTAAGGCACGACCTCAGACGTGCCACTGATTCGGCCCGATCTTTTACGATGCAACCCGATCTTTTACGATGCAACGGACTCCTCTAAGATCCATGATAAAATCTCCCAATCACGTGAACAGTACACGTAACCTGAAGATGGAGTGACGACCACCAACGGATAATCCCTCGACACGCGAGGAACCTCTCGTCGTAGTAGATGTAACCAGGATGCAACCCTTCAGTGATGAAGGACTTCGAGCCAAGCGCAATTTTCACACAAAAAATTCATGCAAAATAAATAACAACGACATCCCAAAAGAGTCGCTTAATATTCGATACAAAAAGTTGTCTAAACTATAAAACAAATCGTCCCCGTAAATGGCCGAAACCAGCCCTTTATATAGTCCACGCTAACCTAGCAAACCGACTAAGAGCAACTCCAGCAGACCCGCGAAAAACGCAAACCCGCAAAATTCCGGCCAGTATGCGGGCTCGGTCCATTTTTCCGGCCAGAACAGAGCCCGCATACTCGCCCGACCCGCAAATTTTTTTGCCGCGGCCCGCAAACCGCACGCCCCGACTGCTGTAATTGCGGTTCCGCGACTCGTTTGCGGGTCCAAACCCTATCCCTCGCCGCCGCCGAGCCACGCGATTTCTCTTCCTCATCTCCACATTTCTCGCTGCCGGCGACCACCCGCCCCGCCTTCAGCCGCCATGTGGGGCTGAATGTGGAGCTCGGGACGCGGCTCCAGCAGCAGATCCGGCGGCGATAGGACTCGGAGTGTGAGCGGCGCGTTCGGTCCGGCGGTGCGCGGAAGCACGGGGCTCGAAAGTGGACCAACCACGGCCTGTCGCCACTGGGGAGCTTCCAGCGGAGTGAGACGGTGAAGTATGACCGCTGGGGCGTGTCCTTCTCCTCCGCGTGGTCCTCGTATGTCGGGAGCTCCTCCTCCTCCGGCGCGGGCCTTCTCCCTGTGAAGAGGGAGTGGTCGGAGGAAGAGGAGGAGTCGGAGGAGCCGGACGCGTTTGCCTTCGTCACCGTGAAGGAGGAGCCCGAGGAGCCCGCTCCGGTCGGCCGCCGCGGAGTCATCGGGCCGGTCGCCGACGTCGACGTCGACGCTGTTGCGGCCTCCATCGCCGAGTGGAGCATGCGCGAGGAGGCGGAGCGCCAGCGCCACGCCGAGGAGCTCGAAGCCCTCCAGTGGCGGGAGGTGGTCGCCACCAACCTCGCCGCCAAGGAGAAGGTCGGGGAGTGGCGCCGCATCCGCGCGGAGCAGGCGGTTGTGTATGTTGACCTATGCAGCTCCGACGAGGAGGATTGAGCGTCCGGCTCCTTCACGACGTCGTCCATTTGCCGCGACCTCGCCACCGTCAGATCTGACCCCCCTTGCACTAGTTTAACTTAGTATGTAGTATAACTATGCTTGTAGTTTGTTGATCATGTGATGAACTATGAAGTATGTGATGAACTATGTTTGTGCAATTTCTCCTGCCAAAGTGTTTTTTCAAATTATGCAGGTTTAGATACGGGTTCTATTCGGCCGCGCTAGTTTTCGACCCGCAAACGTGATCTTCGTGGAACCGCAAACGCGCGTTTGCGGGTCAAATTTTTACGGGGTTAGATAGAGTTGCTTTGAGGAAAACATATCTAACCGACTCTCTCTCCTTTATTAAATCTAAACTAATTAAAAATTCTCCTAATTAAATACCCGGTCACTTTAAACGCTAGCAACCGATCTGGACTAGGCTCCACACGTATAGCACTCGCCTAAAACAAAAGAATGCTTTGTAGCCTTCAGACTATGCTGCAACGACAGGAAATAAAACATGACGTCTGTAGCTAGCTTGCCTATTTCTTCCCAGCCGCTCGAATCACAACTTGTTCGGTGGAGTCCTGATATTTGGTTTTCGTGCGGTGGTTGAATCTGAAGCAACATAGAACCAACAAAAACTTGTTGCACTGTACTACAATGGTCCAAGTTTATTTCCTTCTGCGTAGCTTTATCACCGATGGTTATATCAGCCACCTGCACTCATCCCTCGGCCGACACATGACATTGATGCCCTCACCCGTCGGCCGGTCCCAGCTCTAGTCGCCATGGTTGCAACATCCCTGAGCCACCGCCGGCACCTCCGCTCGTCACCGTCGTTCGGTTCGAACCACCGTGTCCTCAGCAGAAACACAAACTCTATTAGTTTGCCAGTAGTAGCAAAATCACATGCTGGTTGCAGCAAAAAAGGAATGCAGCAAAAAGAACCATCGTCGCGCCGACTGCTGCAAAAAATCTCATCTATCCTCCCAGCAAAAATTCTTATGGGTTCCAACATTTTTTTGCCGGTTCCAGCAAAACACATCTCGACGCTGTCCCGTTGCATCACCGATCGATAGAGCTTGCAACTTTTTCTCCGCCCGCTTCCAGCAAAAAAAATATATGGTAGTAGCACCGTACCTCGACGTCTTCACCCCGGTAGCTGCTGGTTGCAGCAGAAAAAGAAGATGGTTCCAGCATTTCCAGGATTTGATTCCAGTAAATATGGACGATGGTTACAGCTCAAGAGAACACTGCTTCCAGCATATTGTGTGGTCGGTTGCAGCTTTCCGGTCAGTGGGGTTCTGGCCTTGCCGGTTGTCGCTCATCGCTTGAACGGCTCCAGCACCGCCACCATCGTCCGGGATGCAGTTCTCACGGAAGGAAATCGGAAGCCAGCCATGGTGACTAGCGCGTTCGGCTGCGGTGACCATGGAGAGGAGCGCTCGAAGCCAGTGTCGTGGTTCTAAGCCTGACAGTAGAGTGGGGGGTAGGTATGGAGAGGCAAGGTCCTAGCTATGGAGAGGTTGTAAACACAAAGGATGTACGAGTTCAGGCCCTTCTCGGAGGAAGTAACAGCCCTACGTCTCGGAGCCCGGAGGCGGTCGAGTGGATTATGAGTATATGAATTACAAGGTGCCGAACCCTTCTGCCTGTGGAGGGGGGTGGCTTATATAGAGTGCGCCAGAACCCCAGCCAGCCCACGTAGGAGAAGGTTTAAGGTGAGTTAAGTGTGGGGTGTTACTGGTAACGCCCCACATAAAGTGCCTTTACTATCATAAAGTCTACTTGATTACAGGCCGTTGCAGTGCAGAGTGCCTCTTGACTTTCCGGTGGTCGAGTGAGTCTTCGTGGTCGAGTCCTTCAAGTCAGTCGAGTGTGTCCCTCGTTGGTCGACTGGAAGGTGACTTCTTCTAAGGGTGTCCTTGGGTAAGGTACTTGGATCAGGTCCATGACCCTACCCTAGGTACATAACCCCATCATTAGCCCCCGAATGGATTGAGGCTTCGAGTGAGGAAGGAGTTGATGTTGTTTCTGATTAACCTTTGCGCTCTGGTCGTGTGTTGTCCTGGACCAAAGAATCTCTTCGTCGACAGGGAGCAACTTGCCTTCAGTCGACTCGATCCATTCTATTTTTGCGTCGAGTGATCTTTTGGGCTTCGACGATTTCCGAGCGACGGATCGCCGGAAACACCGTGTCTGATAGACCGATTTGCTGTTCGCGGATTCCGCGGGATGCGAAATTTGGGGACGCGCGCGAAGCGGGGCGGACCGCGGCGTTCGGATGGGACGGGGCATAGACGCCTCGATCTTCGCGCCGCCTTTTTCGCCATGTATCCTGTCTGCATAACTGCTCCCAGATATGATTAGATCGATGGGTCCACCTGTCATCCACTCGGAAGGGGCCTTATAAATGTGCCCAGCAAGGATTTCTGTGCTGCGCCTCAGCATTCTCTCCCTTTCTCTGCTTCCTTCTTCTCCGCCCAGCGTGCTCGCTCTCGCCCCCGCACCACTTCCCTTCGCGCATCTCGCCGGCGACCATGGCCAAGGAGAAGACGGCGGCGCTGGAGCGTGCAAAGAAGGCGTCGGCATCGGAGAAGGCGAAGGGGAGATCCACCAGCCGCGGAGGGTCCTCGTCCAGATCCCGCCTGCCGAAGGGCTGGGTCCAAGGAGACTGGATCCAGTCGACCATCACAGAGAATGACCTCCTCGACATGGCCAACGAGGGCTTGATCCCTCACGGAGCTGCGAGGCTTCCGGGGAAGGAGTGGCAGCCTCAGCCAGAAGAGGGTGAGTGTGTGCTTTTGGCCACCCATGTTGATCGTGGGTTTTCCTTGCCGCCGAGTGTTTTCTTTCGTGGCTTCTTGAATTTCTTCAGAGCGCAGCTCCACCACTTTACCCCAAACTCCATTGCCTATCTTGCTGCGTTCGTGTCCATGTGTGAGGGTTTCTTGGGCTGTCGACCGCACTGGGGTTTGTTCAAACATATATTCACGTGTCGCTCTCAGACCGTGAAGAAGGCGAGCCCAGGTGATGAGAGAACCCGAGTTGTCCAAATGTGTGGGGGTCTGGGGATCCAGGTGAGGAATAAGAGCACCTTCCCGCCCATGACCTTTCCCGAGTCGGTCAGAGGCTGGCAGTCGACTTGGTTCTACTGCCGGGACCAGTCGACGCCGGGGCAGTCGAGTGGACTCCCACAGTTTACCATGGACCGAGTGAACAAGCCCTCCTCCCTGAAGTTGATTCCGGAGGAGAAAGCTGATGTGAAGATGTTGATGGAGCGCGTGGTGCAGTTGGTTCGGGAGGGAGTGACGGGCATGGACCTCTTGGAGGTCTTCCTCAGGCGTCGCATCCAGCCTCTTCAGTTCCGGAGCCACTGCATGTGGTTGTACTGTGGGACCGAAGACGAGACTCGAGTCCATCCGGAAGCAGTCGACGATGTCACTCTGGAAAGATGGATGGTAGCCGTTACTGGAAACAAGGACAACCCACGCGGAGCCAGAAGGATTCCTCCACTCGACCACAACAGCGATCCAAACAAGGTACATTTGCTCTGCCCTCCACTGCGTTCTTGTCGCATTCATTTCTGTTTATCCTGCCGACTGGTCGACTGATCCTCGTCTTGATATCTGCTAGGCTCTCACCGAGCTGTACTCGATGCCCAATGGGGCACAAACTCCGACTGAGGAGGGTGAGGCGAGCGGGGGTGAGAGCCAGGAAGAGAAGGAGTGGGACTCGGACGTTGCAGGGGATGACGACGACGATGATGATGACGACGGCGATGACGATGACGTTGAAGACGAGGAGGAAGAGGAGGAGGAAGTCGTACCACCGCGCTCGGAAAGGCGGTCGAAGCTTGTCCACGACCCTTCAACCGCACGGGGTAAGGGGGTTGCGACCACCACTCAGTCGACCAAGCGCCCTCGGACCATCTCTCCGGTGCCGACTGAAAAGGCGCCGAAGCAGCCCAGGGCGGCCTCGTCGAAGCCGCTCAAGCTCCTGCCGAAGATGAAGGTGTCCATCCCTACCATATCAGGGTAATCGTGTTGTTTGAATCTTCTCATTTTGTGTGAACTTTGTCTCTGGTCGACGCTGAAGTTGGTCGACTGATCCTTTGGGGTTGTAGTGCTGCTACTTCTGAAACCTCGGCCCGGGCTGATGACCACGAGATGGAGGACGCAGCAACTTCGAACCCAGGTACTGTATTCTTAACGCCATTCTTAGTCGATTGACTCGCGATCTCTGATCCTGATTCTTCTCCGCAGCTCCACCCAATACTGTTATCAATCTTCCTGATGATGATGAGGATGAAGAGCCGCTGAAGCGCAGGAGGAGTCGGAAAGCGTCCGCCAGTAAGGTGCCTCAGGATGTGACGGCGCCTGAGATTCTGACTATGGAGGAAGAGAACACCACTCGACACACGGTGTCCTTCGCAAATCCACTGACGAGTGCTCAGCAGCCCTCCCTCTTCACGACGCACCACGTCCCAGAGGACCAAGCTGGCGCAGCGAAGGAGGCGATACGCCAGGCGGGACTCATGATGGAGCAGCTGAAGACCATCCGGGACGCGAGCCAGGCAGCTTATGACGCCAGTTCTGCCCTCCAAAGCAATGTTCAGGTCAGTCGACCACCGTTTCTTCTGTTGGATGTGCTGCCAAAAACTTTTCCTTTCCGGAATTTATAGTAGTCACCCATTGGGTGTTGTCGATTGAACTCCGTATTAGCGGGGGCACGCCGAGTGCACCCACTGGGTGTAGTCCCCAAGGCTAAGGTCGACTGCTGGCAGTCGGCCTTAGGCTTTATAATTTCAGTCTTTCTGTCAGTCGACTATGTCGACTGGATTTCACAAACCGGTGGGGGCACGCTGAGTGCACCCACTGGGTGTAGTCCCCGAGACTGTGGTCGACTGCTTGCAGTTGATCACAGTCTTAGAGAATGCACCTCGCACTTTTTTTTTGAGGTCGACTGGTCGACTTTGTCTTCAACAGGATTAGTGGGGGCACGCTGAGTGCACCCACTGGGTGTAGTCCCCGAGACTACGGTCGAATGCTTGTATTCGGCTGTAGTCTTAGAAACGTGTGTTTTTTCCCTTTTTCACTCGGAAGTGAATTATATTTGACATTTTAGTCGATTGGTTCTTCGCAAAACTCTTGTGATCTTGTGGCTCGCTACTCGGAGCTGGAACACAAGCATACTCAAGTCGAGCTGAGCTTGAAGCTAGTTCAGGAGAAGCTGACAAAGGCAAAGGAGGAGACCGAAGGTATGTTTGGTGAGACCCTGACGACTGCTTTTCCCCTTGCTTGTTTCAAAATCTGATCTTGCTGTAATTTGTAGGTAAGGTAAGGGAGGCCCAACAGAAGAAAGACCTTGAGCTAGCTGAGAAGATCAAGCTTGCTGACGAGAAGTTAGCTTCAGTCACCAAGCTCGAACAAGACAATACCAATCTGAAAGTTGCTCTTGGGATTGCTAACAAGGAGGTCAGTCGACTGAAAACTGATAAAGCTGCCCTGACCGACCAAGTCAGCAAATTGACTGAGAAGAAAACTAAACTGGAGGCCTTCCTGAGTGGCCTTGCCAAGAAGCTGTTTCTTATGCTTGAAGGTAAACCTCTATGTTTGGCAAACATTTCCAATTGTGGCTTTTTCCATTCGACCATCCCCTTGACTTAGTGATCACCCTTGCAGAATTTTGTCAAAACTTTGAAGAAGAAACTAGCCGGCTGGAGCCAAACCTCGACCCCGTCAATTCTCCGGTGAACGACGAAGTTGCCATGGATGTTCTCCGACTGGAGTCCCGTGTTGCAGCTGTCGTGGACTATCTCGCAAGGCTGAAGGCCGCCACATCTCGCATCGACTCGACGCTCTGGCCTGAGGAGACACTTCAGAATGATCTTGAGTCGCTGATGGCCCGGTTGAATACGATCCCTGGTCGAGTGCAGGAATGGAAGAAGTCCTCGGCTCGGTGTGGTGCAGATGTTGCTCTGTGTCTTGCCCGAGTCCACTGTAAGGATGCACGAGAAGAGAAGCTGGCGGCTCTTCGGGTGGCCAACACCAAAAAACACGACTTCAGGTCCTTTATGGAAACTTTCCTTGCAGCTGCCACTCGGATCGCTGACGGGATCGACCTTGATGAATTCGTTGCACCTTCCAGCCCTCCACAGGAGGGGTAAAAAACTTCTTCTGGCTCGACGCTTTAAATTTGCCTCGGTATGCCGAGTGGAATTGTAACCGATAAACCTTAACAGGCTTAACGCCTGAGCACTCTCGGTTCCTTTAGATATCGATTCAAACTTGAATTTGGTGCTTGAATACGATTGCTTTTGGCTCGAAATGTCTTTTGCAGGTTCAAAGCAAGGCGCCTTTATCGCAATCGACTTATTCTTCAGTTCACTTAGGCGAGCACTGGGCCGCAGCTAAGCCCCCGAGTGAAAGTCTGGCTTACCACTCGGTAGGATTTTGATAACTTAGGCGAGTACTTGGACTGCAGCTAAGCCCCCGAGTGAGAGGGTTGCTCTTCACTCGGTAGGATTTTTATAACTTAGGCGAGT
>NC_041391.1:102293149-102293407 GCF_002162155.2 Triticum dicoccoides | reverse complement strand
GTTGTAAAGACGGTACGCCCCGTTGTGGAGGACCTTGGTGACGATGAAGGGGCCTTCCCAAGAAGGAGCGAGCTTGTGTGGTTTGTGCTGATCCACTCGGAGAACCAAATCCCCTTCCTGGAAGGCTCGACCTCTCACATTTCTGGCGTGGAAACGACGCAAATCTTGTTGGTAGATGGTTGACCGGATCAGAGCCATCTCCCTTTCTTCCTCTAAAAGGTCGACTGCGTCCTGCCGCGCTTGTTCAGCCTCTGCTTC
>NC_041391.1:102282106-102293015 GCF_002162155.2 Triticum dicoccoides | reverse complement strand
GCGTGTTTGAGATCACGCATCAGTCGAGGCTTCAATCCCTTAAGAATCAGTCCATTAGCTCGCTCTGCTTGTCCATTCGACTGTGGATGGGCGACTGAAGCGTAGTCGACCCGTGTGCCTTGGGAGCTGCAGAAATCTCTGAATTCCTCCGAGTCAAAGTTCGACCCATTATCCGTAATGATGCTGTGCGGGACTCCATATCTGAATATTAGTTCCCTGATGAAGCTAACAGCAGTACCGGTGTCAAGGCTCTTGATTGGTTTAGCCTCGATCCACTTGGTGAACTTGTCGACTGCCACCAGTACATGCGTGAAGCCACTTCGTCCTGTCCTCAAAGGACCGACCATGTCCAATCCCCATACTGCGAAAGGCCAGACGAGTGGGATGGTCTTCAGAGCTGACGCAGGCTTGTGTGACATATTCAAGTAGAATTGACATCCCTCGCACTTATCCACTATCTCTTTTGCCATCTCATTCGCCTTTGGCCAGTAAAATCCGGCTCGGTATGCTTTGGCCACGATGGTCCGAGAGGACGCATGATGACCACAGGTCCCCGAGTGAATATCATTGAGGATGAGTCGACCTTCTTCTGGTGTTATGCACTTCTGACCAACTCCAGTCGCGCTTTCTCTGTATAATTGTCCTTTGATTACGGTAAAGGCCTTAGATCGACGGACGATCTGTCGAGCCTCTTCCTCATCCTCCGGAAGCTCTTTTCTCAGGATATATGCGACATACGGAATCGTCCAGTCGGGAATGACCACCAAAACCTCCATGATCAAGTCGACCACCGCTGGGACTTCAACTTCAGTCGGATCTGTGGCACTCTTGGGCTGTGGAGTTTCTTCGGTGAAAGGATCTTCTTTGACTGACGGAGTGTGTATATGCTCCAAGAACACACCACTCGGAATGGCTTCTCTCTTGGAACCTATCTTTGCTAGATCATCAGCTGCTTGATTTTTCAGTCGAGGTATATGGTGGAGTTCCAACCCCTCGAACTTCTTTTCCAGCTTCCTCACTGCACTGCAGTATCCAGTCATGACTGGGCTTCTCACGTCCCACTCTTTCATCACCTGATTGACCACTAAATCCGAGTCGCCATAGACCATCAGGCGATGGACGCCGAGTGAAATGGCCATGCGCAACCCATATAAGAGGGCCTCATATTCTGCCTCATTGTTGGAGGAATCAAAGTGAATCTGGAGCACATATCTGAGCTTATCTCCTTTGGGGGAAACCAGGACAACCCCAGCACCGGAACCATTCAACATCTTAGAGCCATCAAAGAACATGGTCCAATGCTCCGAGTGAATTTCAGTCGGCTGCTGTTGTTCAATCCACTCGGCGAGTAAGTCTGCTATTGCCTGGGACTTAATGGCTTTCTTTGCTTCAAACTTGATATCAAGGGGAAGAAGTTCAATCGCCCATTTGGCCACTCGACCAGTCGCATCCCTGTTGTGCAAAATCTCTGATAGTGGAGCGTCGCTGACGACTGTGATGGAATGATCAGAGAAATAATGAGCAACCTTCTTTGTGGTCATGTATATTCCATATACAAGCTTCTGGTAATGAGGATATCTCTGCTTGGATGGAGTCAAGACTTCAGACAAATAATACACTGGGCGCTGAACTTTGAGGGCTTTTCCTTCTTCTTCCCGCTCGACCGTTAGCACAGTACTGACGACTTGTCCTATGGCTGCGATATAGAGCAACAGAGGCTCTTTGCTGATTGGAGCAGCAAGCACCGGCTGGGTAGAGAGCAGAGCTTTTAGCTCGGCAAACGCTGCATCAGCTTCTGGAGTCCACTCGAACTTGTCTGTCTTCTTCATCAGTCGGTAAAGAGGCAGTGCCTTTTCACCGAGCCGTGAGATGAATCGACTTAATGCGGCCAAGCATCCAGTAAGCTTCTGGACATCGTGCACTCGCACAGGGCGTTTCATTCGGAGAATAGTGCCAATCTTCTCTGGGTTAGCGTCAATTCCCCGTTCGGAAACGAGAAAACCGAGTAACTTGCCACTAGGAACTCCAAATGTGCACTTCGATGGATTGAGCTTGATATCATACCTTCTGAGGTTGGCAAATGTTTCGGCGAGGTCAGCGAGCAGGTCGGAACCTTTTCGTGACTTGACAACAATATCATCCATATAAGCTTCCACATTCTGACTGATTTGAGTGAGTAGACACTTTTGAATCATTCACATAAATGTGGCTCCGGCATTCTTGAGGCCGAATGGCATGGTGATATAGCAGAAGCACCCGAATGGAGTGATGAAAGCTGTTTTAACCTCGTCGGGTCCGTACAGACGGATCTGGTGGTACCCGGAGTAGGCATCTAAAAAAGATAGCCTCTCACATCCCGCGGTCGAGTCAACAATTTGATCTATGCGAGGGAGAGGAAAATGATCTTTCGGGCAGGCCTGGTTGATGTGCTTGAAATCAATGCACATTCGTAGCGACTTGTCCTTCTTAGGAACCATGACGACATTAGCAAGCCACTCGGAGTGGTATATCTCTCGGATAAATCCAGCCGCCAACAGTCGAGCCACTTCTTCACCAATGGATTTTCTCTTCTGGACGGCGGACCGCCGAAGATGCTCTTTGACTGGTTTGGCAGATGAGTCGACTCTTAGGCGATGCTCAGCCAGTCCCCTGGGAACACCTGGCATGTCAGCGGGCTTCCATGCAAAAATGTCCCAGTTCTCACGGAGGAACTGGATGAGCGCTTCTTCCTATTTTGGGTCGAGAGTCGTGGAGATGCGGGTCGGAGCTGCTTCGGGGTCGGTCGGGTGAATGTGAACAGGCTTTGTCTCCCCGGACGACTGGAATGCAGACTCTGTGGCGGGCTTCTTGGATCGCAGCAAGTCACTCGGATCTGCGTTTTGCTTGTATTCTTCGAACTCGACCGCTGTCACCTGGGAATCGGCGATCTTGGAGCCCTTCTGAAAGCACTCTTCTGCCTTTTTCCAATCACCGGTGACAGTGATCACTCCTTTGGGGCCGGGCATCTTCAATTTGAGGTACACGTAGCATGGTCGAGCCATGAACCGTGCGTAAGCTGGTCTCCCCAAAATGGCATGATATGCACTCTGAAAATCCACGACCTCAAACGTCAACTTTTCTTTGCGAAAATGCTTCGAATCACCAAACACCACGTCCAAAGCTATCTGGCCGAGTGACTCGGCCTTCTTCCCTGGTATAACTCCATGAAAGCTCATGTTACTAGTGCTCAGTCGGGACATCAGAATGCCCATACCTTTCAATGTATCTGCATACAATAAGTTCAGCCCACTTCCACCATCCATCAGCACCTTTGTCAGTCGAGTGCCTTCGACAACTGGATCGACCACCAAAGCTTGCCTCCCAGGGGTGGCAATATGAGTTGGGTGATCAGATTGGTCGAATATGATGGGTGTTTGAGACCACTTCAGATAATTTGCTTTTGCTGGGGCAACCATGTTCACCTCTCGGTTAATCACTTTCAGTCGACTTCTGCTTTCCACATCTGCAAAGATCATCAGGGTGGAGTTGATATGCGGATATCCTCCCTCACTGTCCTCCTTGTCTTCGGCCTTGTCCGACTCCTTCTCCTTGTCCTTAGACTGTTTTCCCTGAAACTGCTGGATCAGGAGTCGACATTGGCGAGTGGTGTGCTTCGGGTAGATGATATTCCCCTCTTCGTCTTTCTTCGTGTGAATGTGACATGGCATATCCATCACGTCGTTCCCTTCTTTATCCTTTACCTTCTTGGGGCTCCAGGATCCTTTTGGTTTCCCCCTAAACTTTCTTTGAGTCACGGCCAGAGCCTCTCCAGGAGCTGCCGGTTCAGCCTTCCGCTTCTGTTTCCGACTGGTGTTTCCTTTTTCCGACTGACTCGGCTTGTGCTTGCCGCTTCGGAGTCGGTCTTCTTCTTCGCCGTTGGCGTACTTGGTAGCAATCTCCATCATCCGACTCAAGGTCATGTCACTGGTTCGACCAAACTTCAAACTCAGTTCTCTGTTCTTGACGCCGTCTTTGAAGGCGCAGACTGCCTGATGATCGGACACATTCTCCACAGTGTGGTGCAAAGTGATCCACCTCTGAATATACTCTCTGAGAGTCTCATTAGTTTTCTGCACGCAGACTTGCAACTCTGTCAATCCAGCTGGTCGCTTGCAAGTTCCTTCAAACGTCCTGACGAACACTCGGGACAGATCTTCCCAAGTGTAAATGCTGCTAGGAGGTAACTGAGTCAACCATGCCCTGGCAGAACCTTCCAACATGAGGGGCAAATGCTTCATGGCCACCTCGTCGTTCCCACCACCAATCTGAACTGCCACTCGGTAGTCTTCAAGCCAAGTTTCAGGCTTAGACTCACCAGTGAACTTGCTGACTCCTGTTGCCAACCTGAAATTGAGAGGGATAACTGCGGCTCTGATAGCTCTACTGAAACATTCAGGACCAGAAACATGCACTCGACTGCTTGTGGGTACATCTCTGTCGAGTCCACCTCGATGGGCTCTGTTCCGGTCAACCAACCCTTGCACGATAATGGATCGCGCGTCGAAGCCTGGTTCCCTGGGGTTGACTGGAACCCTACGCCCTGTACTGTACTGACGCCTATCATCTGGTTGCCGAGGAGCGTAAGACCCACCCCTCGGAGGGGAATAGGGCACTCGACGCCTATCATCTCGGTCGAGTCTGTCGCCATATTGATCTCGGCGATTCTCGCGCCCTTCACGCCGCGGAGGCGATCTGGGGCTATGAGCCGACTGAACCGTATTCACAGTGACAGATCGACTGTGAATTCTGTTGCGCGACTGAGACACGGCTGAATTCTGATCTCCTGCTGCCCGGAGCAGATCCCTGATCTGCAGCAAACCTCTGCCAGCTTCCGACTGCGAAGGCTGGATGGACTCTGCTATACGGGTCACAGCTGCTAAATTCTGAATTGGGGTTCGATATACCTGAGTCGGCGGGAAGAGTTGACGTCGACTGTTGTCGGGAACTCGTTGTCGCGCGCGCTCGTCGAGAGCTCGCTGAAGGTTCTCCAGTCGAGTGCGCTCGGCCAAATTGGCCAGACGCGCCTCCTCCAAGGCACGAGCCTCGGGGGTTTCTCCTGCGATGGGAGTGCGCAGGGGATCCTCGTTCCTGCGGCGAAGTTCCTCTCTTTGCAGAGAGTCGAGTGGCTCGGGCTGGTACTCTTCGTAGCCTCGTGTGGGGTCGCCGCCGTCACCTGCTCCACCACCACGGGCGAAGCCAGGGGGACTGTGGGGCCCGTCGACCATCAAGATTTCCGCCGCTGGATCACTGCTACCGCACTCGGACGCAGTCTCTATGGAGCCAGTCGACAGATCGAACAAGCCGTAGAGAGGTTCGTCGGGCTCGATTGCCGCAACTTGGGTGGTGGCCGATTGGCGAGCCACCGCGTGCCTCACCCATCGCTGAAGCCTCGACCGGCCCGAGCGCTTGCGCTGGCGGGATACCGGGAGGGTGGACGATGGAGGGGCCGACCGATACTGGGTCGACGGTTGCCGCAGCAGAACGCCGCGGACACATGCGCGAAAATGCGTCGCACCGCGGACGGGGAGCGCATCTACGTCGAGTGGAGCCTCTTGGAGCCACGCGGAGTCGTCGGCGATGAAGGTGAGAGTGCCGAGACGGATCTCTTGACCCTCGACCAAAACTCCAGCAGACACCATGATGAAAGTACTCGGAAGAATCGCAACTTCCCCACAAAATCGCTAAAACACCTGCCCCACGGTGGGCGCCAACTGTCGTGGTTCTAAGCCTGACAGTAGAGTGGGGGTAGGTATGGAGAGGCAAGGTCCTAGCTATGGAGAGGTTGTAAACACAAAGGATGTACGAGTTCAGGCCCTTCTCGGAGGAAGTAACAGCCCTACGTCTCGGAGCCCGGAGGCGGTCGAGTGGATTATGAGTATATGAATTACAAGGTGCCGAACCCTTCTGCCTGTGGAGGGGGGTGGCTTATATAGAGTGCGCCAGAACCCCAGCCAGCCCACGTAGGAGAAGGTTTAAGGTGAGTTAAGTGTGGGGTGTTACTGGTAACGCCCCACATAAAGTGCCTTTACCATCATAAAGTCTACTTGATTACAGGCCGTTGCAGTGCAGAGTGCCTCTTGACTTTCCGGTGGTCGAGTGAGTCTTCGTGGTCGAGTCCTTCAAGTCAGTCGAGTGTGTCCCTCGTTGGTCGACTGGAAGGTGACTTCTTCTAAGGGTGTCCTTGGGTAAGGTACTTGGATCAGGTCCATGACCCTACCCTAGGTACATAACCCCATCAGCCAGCCATGGTGTTCGCTCGCAGCTGCCGCAAGGTTGCTTGCAGCGGCCAGGGCGTGTCGTGCGCCAGCTTTTTGTGTCCCTCCTCGTCTTATTTTGCTGCAGGGAAGGAGAAAGGGGATGGGCAGATGAGGAGATGGAAGGGAGAGAGGAAACACGACGCGGGAAGGGGTGTGGCTGAAGGTAGGGGATGAAGTGCGGGGGGAAAAGACAAGGCAGGAAGGGGCTGTCTGCACGGGTCCACCAAAAACATGCGTCTCATGAGGGGCAGCGGAACGGTTCGGCCGGCGCCCCGGTCAAAAACGATTCCCTATTGTTAAATTATTAAAAGAACCGTTACATGACCCAAAAAACGGAAATGTTAACGTCCACACGTGTGGGCGTTCACCATCTCGACCACACGCAACGATGACCGTTAGGTACTTTGTGCACGAATCTTGGCACAATCCGGTCATTTTTCTGAGTCACATAGGACAAGGCGTGTGTGTGGTGTGTGACATAGTTCGCCCACACATCCGATTTACCACGCGGAGGGGCCGGTGTGTGGGCGTTTAGCAGTTCACCCACACACCAGTTTTCACACACGCACAAGGGCTGGTGTGTGGGCGTTTGCCATCTCGCCACACGCCCGTCTCCTCTCCCACATCCAAGCTGCTAGTTGCCATGTGTTTTTGTCACGCACATGGCAACTGTCCCTAGTGTGCTTTATAAGCAGGTGGCAACTCTCTTTTTTTACTCGAGTTGCCATGTGTTTTTGCAGGGTACACGGCAACTGCCTGGTGTGCACGTAAGCAGATGGCAACTCTATTTTACCGAGTTGCCATGTGTTTTTGCATGGTACATGGCAACTGCCCCAACGTGCACGTACATGGCAATTGCCCTAACGTGCACGTAAGCAGATGGCAACTCTTCCTTTTTACATGGCAACTGCCCTAGCATGCTTGTGAGCACATGGCAACTCTCTCAATTGCCCTAGTGTTAGTATGTGGCAACTCCTAAAGTTATAAAATCATGGCAACTATATTAGATCAGACCATACATGGCAACTGCAGTTGAGCAACCATGGCAACTGCAGTTGTCCGACATGGCAACCGTAGTTCAGCGACATGGCAACTGCAGTTAAACGAACATGGACGAGGGTCTGAACCATGGCAACTGCGGGCGCGCGATGGGCGTCACGCGTGGCGTGCGGGACCAGGAGGGTACGAGGCCCGACATACGGACGTGTGGGCGTTATCAACTTCGCCCACACGCACGCGTGTGAGAGGATTCGGGAGGGGAAAAAAGAGGTGTGTGGACATTAGTTGTTTTGCCCACACGTAGGTGTGTGGACTAGTTACTGTCCATGCCACACGAGACGTATGGCACAACTATCCGATACACCACACGTGTGGCAGTTATCGGGACAAAAAAAATAACTGGCGAGCCAGGCAGCCCAATCAGGTCATGGACCGGTCGAACCCTAGGCCCGACCCTCGCTCCCCGCTTCTTCCCATTTCGTCCGAACCCCACCCAAACCCCACGAGCCAGCGCGCCATGGCGTCGCCGCCGCCGCCGCCGCAGGTCAACCTCATCGACGACGTCGTCGCAGAGATCCTCCTCCGCCTCCCGCCGGACGAGCCCGAGCACCTCTTCCGGGCCGCCCTCGTCTGCAAGCCCTGGCTCCGCGTCATCTGCGACCCCTCCTTCCGCCGCCGGTACCGCGCATTCCACGGCGCCCCTCCGCTGCTCGGCCTCCTCCACAGGACCCAGGTCTGCGACGGAGACCCCGCCCCGCGCTTCACCTCCACCACGTCGATGCCCGACTTCCCCCACCCAGGCTCCGACGGCTGCCCCACGCGCCCCCTCGACTGCCGCCACGGCCGCGTCCTCATCCACATGTTCCATGACCAGGATGCGGGTCTCCTCGTCTGGGACCCCGTCACCGGCGACCGCCACGTGGTGCCCAATCCGGACATCGACGTTATGATCTACACCGCCGCCGTATTCTGCGCCGCCGCCGGCTGCGACCATCTTGACTGCCACGGCTGCCCCTTCCGTGTCGTCTTCCTGGCCACTGATGGCAACGACGACGTCGTCAAGGCGAGTGTGTACTCATCGGTGACAGGTGCATGGAGTGCGCCGGTATCTCTCGACGATAGCTGTGAATGCTATGCCCGGCACAAGCGAGATGCAACTGCAAAAAGAAGGTACTACATACCCTATGTCCAGCCTAGGCGAGTAGCCGCAATTGGAGATGCAGTCTACTTCACACTTTCACGGTCTAGTGCCATTGCCAAGTATGACTGCGGCAAGAATCGCTTGTCTGTGATTGACCCACCACCACCAGATGCAGAAGCGTACAATGGTTTCATTGCCCTCATGGTCATGGAGGACAGTTCACTGGGGCTCGCTGGTGTTCAGGATTTCAGTCTGCATCTCTGGTCAAGGAAGGTGAAGGGAGGTGCAAAATGGGTACAGTGCATGGTCATTGACCTGGAGAATATCATGCCCATGGCCAAACCCCTCAAAGGCAATGGAGCAAGTGTGGTTGGTTTCGCAGAGGGTCTGTGTGTCATCTTCGTCAGAACAGAGGGTGGCTTATTCACGATCGAGCTCAAGTCTGGACTGGTGAAGAAGGTTGATGAACCTGGGGTCTACTTTTCCGTCTTACCCTACATGAGCTTCTACACTCCTGGTATGGTACTGTTGTCCTTCATTTTACAGCTTCCATAAGTTTGCTTAGTTAGTTGGTTCTCGTTTGTGATCAATTAGTCAATCAGTTATATTGCAATTGCAAGTAATATTTGTTAGTTTGCATACCCGTGTAGATCTTGCCAGAGGCGAATTTGTGTATGCTAGATAAAACTGAGCATATGACATTTGAAAACAGAGCATGATTTTTGTTATGAGATTTGATCTGTTAAGGACCAGGATGATATGCATTGGATGAATTGCTGAATATGCATACAGCCTTGTCAATCTAGTATTTTCCTGTTACCTTGCTTGGAAAAAAAACTGTTATTTCTGGCATAGCTAAAAGCTCACATCTCAAGCTCAGTCTTGTAACCTCTGTAAACACCACTAGCACATAGCTCACCAAAGTGAAATGCTGAGTAAGAGTTGGCTATGAGTTTTCTGCACGGTATCTTCTCAGATCATGGCATTGTTACCGTAAGCAAAGATCACCTGATCTCTTAGTCTGCCTTAGTTGGTTTCTTTTAGATTTTCCACTACCAAGTCTTTATTTTATTTTTAGTAGTTTACACACAGATGGTGCAGGTCAATATGATCAATTTCATGCTGATCATAATATTGAAAAGTTGGGTTTCTGTTTAGCATGTCAGTCATATTTCTGTTACTTCCTGGCTAATGCTAAACTGAGCTACTTGGAACTAGAATAGTGTGTAGTCTATCTGTCTGCATTTTCTTTTCATGGAATTTTTATATCAGGTTCAGTGTTGGTCTGATCTTCATCCCGGGATGTCAAGTAGCAGTATCACTGTCAGACTTTTTGGACAAACAAATGGGAATACAAAATCCATGTCACAATTTGATTTCGCAGCAATATGTTCATTATTTTTCATAGGTTGAAAACATCATCTAACAGGTTGAAGTCAGATAAGAACTTGAAAATTTTGTGTCAAGGTTATGCTGTCATTAAGCAAAAAGGCACCTCTGTGGTCATTTGTGAGTTATGGATTCAAGTCTTGTTGTCCTTGTGCTATTATATGGACCGGTCCATGGGAAGCTGGGGCAATTGCATCATTTCTACTTTTCTCTAAAGCCATTGTTGCTTTTTTTTTTAAAAATGAATGTTGCACGTAGTTGTATTAAAGAAGGAATTAAATGTCCATACAACGAAAGCTAAAAAGAGAAGGGTGGAGTATGGGAATGGAAAGGAAATACCGAAATAGGGAAAACATTATTCTAAGCCTCTCATTACAGTCCATACCGAGGGAAAGAAACTAATGACTACAAACTCGTGCTGGATATTGCTAAATATTAAAACAACCTCGTGCTTATCCGTTGTCCTTGCATTCTCTTTACTGCGTTTATGTGTTTGTTTGGTCTGTTTGTTCTGTTTGTCAACAATGTCATACTGTAATTAACAGTTGTTATCTTGACATAGAGATGTAGAAAGTCCATTTGTGTGTGCTAGTAGTGCAAACTGAGAATACTTGGCATGGGAAACCTACTCAATTTGAGTCTCTGAGATTTGACTTGTTATGGACTACATTGGAATTTTTTTATCAAATATGTATGCAGAGCTGTCGAGATTGTATTATTATGTTGCTACTTTGTCTCAGTTTTTTCTTAGAATCATTCTATTATTTTCTGGCACATGGTGTGTATATCAAATCAAGCTGTAAATGCTAAGTTGGGATGTTGGTTTTGATCTGTGTGAATGGTATCTTTGCAGACCGTGGTAGATTGTTATCGCTGGCAAGGCTCACTGATGCCTGATGCGCCACTCAAGGCAAGACCTGGCGAATTGGACGTCCTTAACTGACCTTAATTCTGCTGCTGGTGGCTTCTATTTTCCGTTTAGTTGTATTCTCTGGTGACAGGTAGACCCAAAATTCATCTGAATCAGCTAGTCCTGCTTTCACAGTAAGAAGATACGTTTTAAAGTAACCCGAGGGGGGAAAGG